>NW_026725930.1:0-48873 GCF_029784015.1 Lycium ferocissimum
CCCACAAGACTTGCACATGTGTCTATGTCCCACACTTATGTGTTGGAGCAATTAAAATTGAACACAAATTGTGTGGGATCCATCTCCCATTCACACGGCCACAAGGCCTATTTTTGCATGATTTTCAACTTCCAAATATATCATTTTTGGTCCCAAATTTTCCTAATCATTCCATGCCAACAAATTCATGAACAACTTGTGTCTCAAAATCAAATCGAAGGTCAAAAATCCCGACTTTGTATCCCGGAATGGTTTGGACCCTAACCTAACATAATGTGCAAAAATGCGGGATATAACAGGAAGTATCACACAACAATGCCCATAAATATCCACTAGAAGACTCTTAACAAGTAACATTTTCAAACCCACTATCTTCATGGTCATATTAATCACAAGGTGCATAATCACACGATTCATATTCATCACAACGTCCTATTTCACGATGACCACCATTTGTCTCATACTCACTTCCGAAGTAGTAGTTCTCACCGCCATATTGTTCATGATCATATTGGCCATCATCGACTCCATAATCATCATGGTCATAACCTCCTACTAGAGGCATAACTTCCATGTCATCATCACAAGGATCTGAAGCTGTAGATGACATGATTCCTTACAACTCCTTTGCTTATGACTCATCTCCTTGTACCTACAAAATGAGCAAACAAGGTTAGAAATAAAACTTCCTCATAAACAATCGTGTTTGCACTCATTTGTTCTTGACTAGGACCACTCAAATGTGCTCACCCTCTTGCCTTTTACCACAATAGGAGTATCCCTTAACTCGTGAACCACCGACTTGAATAATTTCTAAGATAGCATCATGTATCGGTTCAGAATGGTGTGTATGAGCCACTAAGAAATGGACTAGCTAAAGCAACATACAAGAGCCAAAGAATTATCAACGAAATAAAACAAGAAAAGCACGATAAGAATTGGCACGAAAGAAAAATATAGACACAAAAGTAAATTAATATAAGTATGGAACAAATACTTAATGAAAATCTAGTTAGAATTAACAATAAAAGACAAGAATTAATATGAAGAAGGCTACATTTGAGAAAGGATCAAAATTCAATTACTGGCTTTTTTCTGTAACTTCTGAAATTCTACCATTTGTGGTCATTTCTACAAAATTGGGCTATTTCTGCAATTTCTGAAATTGGAACAGATTCGCAATTTTGAAATTTAAGCATTTGTTGCCATTTTTGCAAAATTGGTGTTATTTCTGCAATTTTTGGCTATTCTGTACAAAATTCTGAAAAACAGCAAATGAGTGGTTATTTATGCAACAAAACTACAATTTCAGCATGTTCTTCACCACCTTCATATTGTTCTTCATAATTGCTTCAAAGTTTTTGTTATAGATTCTTTAAATCAACCCTAAACTTGAAACAGAGCTTCCTTACACCAACTAAAACAAACCTCATTCATCAATTTTGTCAAACAAACAAGAAATCAACAAAACCCAAATGTTGGTTTCTAAGCTTTTCCAAGAACACCTATGAATATATATGAAGTTCCTCAAGAACACTAACAACTTGAAATTTGGAATTTCTTCAAATCAAGTCCAATTGACTCCAAATTTCGAATCTAGATCCTTCTCAACGTAGAGAAAAAAGCCCAATTGTCACTACCCAAAATCCCAAAGTCGTGCGGGTACCTACCATTTCCCACCTTGGTAGGCGAACCACATTCCCAAAAACAAGTTAAATAAGCAGAAAGTTTAAATAAGAAGAAGTTATCTAGTCTTAAATACTTATCATAACTAGAAATGCCTTAACATCCCCAAAATCTGGTCAAAGGGTACAAGAGCGCTAAACCTAGCTCTCTGTCGAATACAAAAGTAGAAATAAATAAAGAGGGTCCTTCAGGGACCACGGATGACTAGGTAGCTCACCCTAAATAACTGAAAGATGTCACCCTCGCGTATCAGTCACGGGGTGTAGAACTGGAGCCTAGATTGTACTCTGCACTCAACAAAAAGTGCGGCAAAGAGTAGCGATCCGAGTCAACACCCTACTAAGTAAAGTATCATAGACCCACAATGATTAGATAACGCATGAAGAAGTGGAAACTAACAAGTAGCACATAGAGCAAACAGGTATGGTCACGTATCATATAAAAGTTAAGTATAAAGGAATCATAAAATAAACCAAGACATATATAAAATAGAGCAAACAAGTATGGTCACGTATCATATACAAGTAAAGTGTAAAGGAATCATGAAAACAACAAAGACAAATCTAATGCTTAGTCAAATATATGAGTGGATGAATGCAATGCAATAGTCACCTGTCTCACTCCAGTCTCGTGCACACATGCTAAGGGCAGTGCCTCAAAGCCATGACCTATGGGGGACCCATGAAGTCCAAGTACCACTCGTGCTCTCCGGCAGAAACCTCGGAGGCTATTAATCACTCTCTATCTCCGGCAAAGATCTCGGAGTCCCTATGTCACTCTCAATCTCCGACAAAGACCTCGAAGTGTCTCTGTCACTCTCAATCTCCAGCAAAGACCTCGGAGTCTCTCAATCACTCTGTCACGACCCAGCCCCGTGGGCCGTGGCCCAGCTCCTACCTAGGCACCCAAACTTACGAACTAGATTAAACGGATATCATTAAATGCCGGTAACTATTAACGGACATCACACTGAATGCGAGCGAATGCTATCCTAAGTGGTCGCCGTGCGTAATCATCATATCAAAATCAAGCGGCGGAATGCACCTCGCCCGGACATACACATACGTACAAACATGTGGGTATATCGTATAAGAGTATACGGGCCGCTTAAGGATGCGAAACGTAATCACATACGAACAAACCGGACCCATGACCCACAAATATGACTACGAACCTCTACACAAAAAACAACATACGAACATATAGGACGGGACGTGGCCCCGCCGTACCCGAACAATACAAATATGCTGAGAATATACATAGCAAAACATATATACCAAATGTGGGCTCGGATCGAGGGGAGTACCCAAAATAGCAGAGTGGGAAGCCTAAACCGGAGGATCGCCCAACCGACGTACGTACCGCGGGCATGAAACGCGGCCAGAAGAAAGGGGGTCGGTACGAAAAATGCGAGTATGTAAGCGGGGGTACGGTAGTCCAAATCATCGGCCGGAGTCGAAGACAGACACGAGCAAATACGAATAACGGATCAGCACATGCGGAATGCAAATGTACGGAATGCGACGAGAAATCATGCATAAGGCTCGGGAACGTGGTCACCCCCCGACGCCGGTGCCACAACACATCATACTCCCGAAGATTTCAAATCTCCGTACAAACTCACGAACACATCATAACATCACACACGTCAAATCATCGGGAATATATCAGATGCCATATCACATCATAACACCGTAAACGAACCGGCCCTATGGCGAGGTCTCGGAAAACCGTAACACATCATACTCGAATGTGTCATAAAGCGCACGATCACAAACCGGCCGGTACCGCGAACGAAGTCATAATCATTGGCACGAGCGAGTAGTGCGAAACCATATGCAAATTTAAAAGTAAGTTCCAGGACTCGACACATAATTTCATATACGAGCACTTTAGGATCAGAAGGCTCAAAATGAGTATCGAGTTAATCGGAATTAATATACAAAAGTCGCGGACTTTTAAGTTATCAATTTTTCGAAAAACACATCGTAGGTTATTCTCGGAAAATTTAGTATCATTCATAATAAAGAACGTTCAAATAACATTATAGGGCATTTCAAATGGACCTTAGAGTCATAGGCAAACACTTCCTTCTCATATCATACGAAAATGAGTCAAACGAATCAATTAAGGGAAATCTCAGGACTTGCGGGCCCACCTCGGGTCAGGTCGAGGCGGCGGACATAAATTACAAACATTAGGCTCCATAAAGTTATCCGTAGAAGTTTCGGAGCGATTCGGATTCATTTGTGGAAGTTACGAAGGTTAGGCATTCTTTTAACCAAATATAAGGTTTATAGTTCAGTCGCGGTTCGAATGAATAGTATGCAAAATCAAACTCGGGTTTCCAAGAGGCACTATCCCGAGATTCCGATCTTAACCTAGTAGGACTAGGACATGCCGAAGAAAGAAAAGATAGGTTTTACATACCTTACGGACGTCTTATGCTCGCTTAGACTCAAATCCCGTTTGCTCCAAAATCTACAAATGGTCACAAGTACCAATTGTAAGTTATAAGCTTTTAGAGATTCATTCTTAACCCTTTCTTGTCTACCGAAATTTGGGCAGCACCTCCCCTATAAATTCGCTACCCCGAGAATATGACTCGGCTCAGAATATCGACAACCATACCAATAACAACACTAACAACATCAACATTCAATACCAAACATATTATAACATGAATAGTCCCTCTTTTTACATAATGCAACAACTTCGACTCCAACTTCACACTTTCAAACTAATATCAACATTTTCATATTCATTCTCTAATTCAAGGCCATTCAAATACGTTTCGGACACATCTCACATTATTCTACAAAATATACAAAATTTCCATCAAACAATAATTCATCCCAAACTTCTACAAATGCGCAACAAAACTACAAAATTACATTGTTTTCCTTCCAAACTCCTTAACAACAACCATAATTCACATTTAGAACCTTACTTTCACAATTATATAAAAACTATCGAAAATCATATAATTCCCCATAACAATCCGCAACCATTTTCAATACCAACTCAACTCGTTAAACATTCATTTACATTATAAGGATCACAACAACACAATCAACATATTAAACAAAATTACTTCATTTCCATTTTTCTCTTCCATACCACACGGCTCCATACCCATTTCACAACTTCAACCAAATTCATTCAACTTCCATTTCCAATATAAATTCCACCATAACCACAACTAGAATACAACATAAAATTCAACTCACCTTATTTATACAACCTTACACACACACGGCCACATACACTTTTCACACACATGCACGCCATGCAACCACACACCACAATCCCATGATTCTCATTCCATTCCGATCATTATAACATATAAATTCATTTCATAACACAAAAGCATAGGAATCTTACCTTTTTCTCCAAATTTCAACTTGCCGCAAACGTGGTTCTTTCGCTAAACTAATTATACCACGTCGGAGAGCGTCTTGAACTTGTTACTAATCCAAGAAGAACAAGATTTTTGGATGAAGCTAAAGGGCTTGGAAATTTTTCTTTCTTTCTTCTTTTTTTTTTCTCTTAGAGCCGAAGGCTCCTCTTTTTTTCTTTGTTTTCTTGAAACTTCTAAATGAAAATGACAATGATCCCATGTATTTATCACATGATCAATTCATGAACTAATTCATGACATGGGCTTGGCCCTCTTTTTATTTAACTTGGCCGGTTGGGCCAAGTTTTTTTCTAGCCCAACACTTTTCATTTTCCTAGCCCAACACTTGGCTAATATATGAAATTCATAGAACAAGTTTTCAAAATTTCAATTTTTTTTGCTCTTGGCCTTCCTCGTTATTTTCGCATCAATATTTTTCATAACCAACATATTCATACTAAGCAAGTCCCACATATGGCCTCACTCCTTACAAGTCAACATCATTCCGAATTTTTCAAATTTGCAAAAATCGCCGGATGTAACACACTCACCTCACCATCATCACAAGAATAATATGGAAAGCATGTCATGCATGATATCAGTCTCAACAATATCACCAATATACATTTAACAAGTACAAGTCATATTACTATCCACTGTTCAATTATCAATATTACCATTCCTTTTCTTGTGATGAGTGAGCTAGTATGTGATGGAGATACAAATAGGTGATAATCACATAAAATAACACATGGAGACATGCCCACATAAAGCTGACTGAACCAACCTAATTGGAATTCACCTCCACTTTATGCCCGAAGTCCTATCATGCTATCCCCGTCACTTTCTACAACTACATACGATTCTGTAATCAGAGTCTAACTAAAGTAAACCATAACGTACTTCAATGCAGAGCGAGTGCCACGAACGATCAAACTAACGCCTTCCCTTTACGGAGAGCCTCTGAACGATCACAGTCTATCAAATATGCGATATACATTAGAATGCGAATCTAAGGACACCCATATTGCTATACTTATATTCGAAACCCAAAAACACCCACAAGGGAAAAATCAAAATTTTATTGAAAAATCATTTCACCCATAACCTAAGGGTCATATATCCAGAAAATTAGCGAATTTCATCCATAAATGGACTCTCAAATCATTAATCTTCATTTCTTGAGATTAGGGCTCAAAACCTTCAAGTACCCCAAAAATCTTAACTTAGGATTACAATCCCATTTTTCATATCTCAAATACCATGAATTTGAAGGTGTTGATATAATCTAATACACCTATATTCGATTGCATAAATCCAAGATGCCAAAATTGCAGTGCAACGTGATAGCATAAGAAAATCCGAAAAATGATGATAAGCTTACAAAACAGTAACTTTAAAACAAGAAACCTGAGAAATGCTTGCTAGCTTACATGCCATTTTCTTTCTTCTTCCTCGTTAAAATTCACGAGAGACTTGAAATCATAAACCTTTAGTTTTGTTAAAAACAACACCTTTTTCATCTATGCACTTGAACAAAAGACAGTTCAAAAAGGTAAGTTTAGGACTTTAAAGTTGTAAACATGAGGTGTTAAATTCCACACCATCCCAATAAAAATATGCAGAACCTAGCAATTCACTAATGATATTGAATGGCATATGTAGAGCTACAGTCAAATGCTTAATTGCAAGTTGCAACTATATGTAGTTAGTTTATATATGGACTCATTCTCTATTTCTACTCTTTTAGTAAAATACAAGAAAGATCAATACACCTAGGGAAAATCTTGGTATGAATTACTTTTCCTTTTAAATTTATCAAATATAGAACTAGTAACCTGTAGCATGATTGTTTACAGAAAGGAAAATGGTTTGGTACCATACTTAACAACAAGTACTCGTATTGAGTACTGACCCTAAAATTGGTTGTAATTACTTTGGTGCTAGAAAAAATCTAAAAGGCCATACGAACAACAAAACCCAACAAATCAATAATTGACAAAATTCCTTACCCATTACTGACCAAAGGATTTAGAGCTTAAGTACTACCCACAATTTAAAACATAATTTACACTCAAATTTTACTCAGCATCACCTCATATCATCTCACCATTGGCACCATTACTATACAATGATTACCATTAGCCTCTTTAAGTGAACAAGTATAATAAAGTCACAAAAGTGATATTCCATACCTGATGCCCCTAAATTGTTCCACGAATATTTCTCTTCCAGTTGTTGATGTCCAGTTGTAGTGTCAAGGGTGTTTCTCCTTTCTTTTCTTTACTATGTTAAAGGTAGATGTGTTATTTTGAAACCCTAAGTCACTAAGATACATGGGTCATAAGAAGTGGGTTTGACCTAATAACTTATCTCAAAAGTTTCCCAATTCACTTATTCTCTTGACCATTTGTATACTATATAGCTATTCCATCAAATACTTTATTTACCAACTTGTACCTTATATGTGTGAAACTCATATTCCTATGAATAAACTATTTGCACACATTAAATAAATATATTTCAAAAAGTACCTGCCAATTAAATCACCGTGCCACCAATTTTCGCAAGTCAAGAATACCTTTTAAAGCTACGGAAAGGGTATTTTAGCGAAAAACAGTCCAAAAGTGCTAAACGACCGCGTCGTTACGCCAATACAAATTGGAATCAATCAACCCTTAAATCAACAAATCCAATTTGCTTGTTCTTCAAGTTCTTCAAAGCTTCAAACCCAACAATGGTGAAATCTTCAAATCAACTTGGAATCCTCCCAAATTTTGGATCTTGAGCCTCTATCACTAGATAATTAAAGCCAATAACTTTGAAACTCTAATTGTATCTTAATCTTCAAGACCCAAAACTTGTTCTTTAGGCTTGAGCTACAACAATAGTGAACTACTCAAAACTCCTTCAAATGCAACCAAACTTTGGATTTTGATAGAATCAACCACAAGGAACTCAAATATGATACTCAAATCATCAAACTCAATCTATCAACGAATTTTTTGGAATTTATTTTCTTCAGATTTTTGTATCTTTTTTTTTTTTCAAATTCAGACAAGCGAAGGATTAAGAATTATCAAAAAAACTCTTTAGCCTAAGCTCTGATACCAAATGATACGTTCCTAATTAGGAAAGTATGAAACAACAATCAAATATACACAGAAATTAAGATACGAGAAAGCCATTGATGAGATAGAAGAAATAGAAAATCAATATAGAAAAAATAAGTGATTAATTCAACTAAAAGCTGTGACTAATCAATAATCCAAAAGATGAATTCAATCATAGGGGGAAGGGAAGTTGAACTCATACATGGAAGTCTAATCCTAGATTATCCAAGAGATGATCAAGGTAAAGAGTTAAAGGAATCCTCCCAGTACCTAACACTAGCTAATCCTAGCTTAACCTAAACTCTATAGAAGGAGAAACTACACTGAAAAGAGTTTCATCATAAATATCCAGCTAACTAATGAAATAAGCTAAGGCAAGTATTTGTAGTTTTGCCTTTACATTCCCACCCACATTTATTGAACAACTAGCCATATTGGGCATTTAACTACCCAAGCTTGGAATTGTAGCCACATACCAAATGTTTAGGCTTCTTTAAGAGGAAACCTTTGGGACTTGGGATCTTCTACAATGCTATATTTCATAGCTTGAAAGCGCTCCAATGATTGTCTTCAAATGCTTCTATAACTTCATCCTCCATGAACATGGCTTGTAAATCTTGAAAGTCTTTGGCTTGACTTCTAGTATAAGACCTTGAGGAAAGTTGAGCACTTGATCCACTTGATATCGTATGGCATTAGGAGAAGACTTGAT
Organism: Lycium ferocissimum; assembly: GCF_029784015.1. Taxonomy (NCBI): domain Eukaryota; kingdom Viridiplantae; phylum Streptophyta; class Magnoliopsida; order Solanales; family Solanaceae; genus Lycium; species Lycium ferocissimum. The sequence goes on from NW_026725930.1 coordinate 8,912, forward strand.
TGAAGGAGTCGTTACCATAGGCGTGGTGTCCTCCTTAGCACCATCCATGTGAGCACGTTGAAGAAGCTTGTGAACATAATGGTGTTGAGAGAGAAAAAATCCTTCAGTTGTCTTCTACACATCTATTCCAAGGAAAAAAGATAACTCTGTCAAATCTTTTAAGGAAAATTGAGTTCCAAGAGCTCAGATGAACTGAGAAATAAAACCTGAATTATTTCCTGTCACTATTAAATCATCAACATATGCTAGAAAGTAGCAGCATATCCTTGCCTAAAAATAAAAAGGGAGTGATCGCTGTGAGACGCTTGAAAGCCATATTTCAAAGTGAATGATCTCAATGCTTGGTACCAGGACCCAGGTGCCTATTTAAGATGACAAAGAGCCTTTACTAACTTGTAAACATGAGTAGGCTTAATAATATCTGCAAAATCAGGAGGCAGCTTCATATAGACATCTAGTGGATCGGGTAGGAAGGCATTGTTAACATCAAGCTGAAGCAGTGACTATGAATTAGTGACAACTAATGTAAGGACAACCTGAATATTAACCGATTTTACCACGGGACTGAAGGTGTCAGTGAAATCAATTCCCGATCTCTGATTGAACCCATTTTCAATTAAACGGGTCTTATACCACCAAATAGAGAAATCTACATTTCTTCTACTCTTGAAAATTCACTTATAGCTAATTCATTTGGGTGAGTTTTATGCGGAACAAGATCCCAAGTACCATTCTTGAGTAAAGGATTAAACTCTCCTGACATCACAGACCGTCATGGAGAATGAGAAAGAGCCTGAGTAACAGTAGTTGGTTATGGTATTTTAGGGAATAGGTGTTTGGTGACTTGGTGAGTGGTTTTGGGTTTGAATATATTATTTTTGGACCTGGTGACCATGGAATGTTGATTCTAGGTTAGGAAGATGATGTTGGATGTTGAGAGTGAGGAGAAATCATAACTTAGGAAGCCAACCCATCAAGGGAAGATGTTGTTGAGGGAGATAAATTAGGAATTGATGGAGGTAGATCATGAGGTGAAGGTTGTATGATAGAAGTAGAATTAAAAGGAACTATGATATGTTGGGGACCAGTTGAAGGAATATCAAATCAAGTATAAGACGCTAAGGAATCTGTAGATTGTTTAGATTGAAATGGAAAACTATTTGAAATATGTCATGGCGGGATATATGGAATTTTTTAGATTTGAAATCATAGAAAATGTACACAATTTGGGTGAGAGAATATCAAAGAAATACGCAACAGACATATTTTAGATCAAATTTCGACTTGGCATATGGTCTGAGGCATGGGTAACAGAGACACCCTAACACTTTTTTTTTAAGAAAAATAGCTATCACAAGGCTAGCTATGAATTCATAATATCAAAACCAAGTCTGTACAGAAAAGAAAAGAAAGTAGCAAGGTAAATTACAAGGCTAAAAGTGCCTAAAGCAAAGTGTAAAATAGTTTAAGTAACTCTGTCTAGCCTAAAATATGCATCAACTTTCCAAGTCTTGGTTTTGTTCCGGTTCCACTTCAAGCCACCTCAGAGCTCTCACCAGGTGCTATGGGATTAAGTACCAATAGAAGGATCCTTCCAACTTGAAACTATACAATTTCAGGGCTGAAATAGTTGCCAAAACTATATAGAAGCTGAATAGAATATGCATGTTGTCAACCTCCCAATGTTGCAGTTCATCTGTGCTTGTCCTCTATCACTATGGAATTTCTTCCAATAGATTGAACATAAAGTTAATACCATACATTGGATAGAATTTGCATAGGGACAGATTCAAATATAGATGAAAACTTAACCTTGTTGAGAATATCTTCCCTGAATTCTTCATCCCAACAATGATCTGCAGCTTTCATATGTGCTGCATATTGTTTGCTTAAATAGTCTTGCTTTAATCTGGTTCTCTGGGAATTACTGTCTTGAATCTGAGACTTGATAAATGCATCTTGTCAATATTTACAAGCTCCTAGCTAATGTTGGTAATTCAGTAAAGAATCAAAGTGGAGTGTACCTGTAAAATAAAAAATAAAGTTAGTTAAAAAAATTAGCTTGTTATTTGCCTTCTCTTAGAACATGGCCAATCTGTATCACTCCATTCTTTCTCCATTTTGTGATCTTCTGAACTTCCATACTAATGCTCCATGGGACATCCCATTCCCCTTCTACAATCTTCATTAAGCTAAGATAATCAGTCTCTAAAATAAATGGTAGTAGCTACTGCTGCACACAATAAGTAATGCCATCATACATTGCTTTTGCTTCTGCACATAAGCAAGTTGTGTCTGCAATTGTTCTAGTACTAGCATGAATAAACTCCCCTCCATTGTTCCTCACACAGAATGCAGCTGCACTAGGTCTAGGATTGCCTTTAGAAACAACATCACTGTTACATTTAAACCACCCTTGAGGAGGACTTCACCATTGCACCAGAGTGTACTTTATGTGAGCTCTATAACCTTCCATGTATTACACCAATTAAGGCCAAGAATTTGGCATGTTTGTCATCCAGGGATATTTTGTTTTTGCCAGCTAAATATGATTAAGATTTATCTCATATATGACCCTATTCCTAGACATAACACCACCATCAGAACTGTGTTTCTTCTCTTCCAAAGTTTACAAAAAATAATAGCTGGAGCTGCTTGATATAATGGCTTCAAATTTGTTGAGAATTCTGTATCCCACCATTTCTTGATTGCTTGGTTTACTTGAATAAAAGGTCCTTGCACACTTGTTGCTGCTGAAAAGATCTTCCAAATGTTTGCTGCATATTTTCCAGTCAAAAATATATGATTCATTGTTTCTTGTTGAGGTTGAGCACAACACCTACAAATAGAGACAATAGATATCCCCATCCTGGCTAGCACATCATCTACAGGTAGTTTTTGCTTCCAAACTCTCCACTAGAAAAATGCAATTTTGAAAGGCAAACTTTTTGTCCAAAGCTATCTGTAAAACCAGTTTGAATTATTTCTATGCCTTAATACCTCCTATCCACTACTAATAGTGAACTGACCACTACTAGTAAGCATCCACCAGGCCTTGTCCTTTTCTTCAAAAAGAGTATCAATATGTAATTCATTTCTAATATGATCAATAATATCTTCTGGCATAGTTTACTGCAAAATTTGATAACTCCATTTCCCATTGACCATCACTTCAACCTCCTGAATACTATCATCCATTGGGAAATTTGTTGGCATAACACAGCAAGAGGTCCTATCTTGGTCAAGTTGTCAAACCAAAAATTAGCAGTACGATTTCTTGGTTCCCACCAGATCTCCTTTTTTGTTGCATCTCTTGCCTTTAGTATCTTCTTCCATGTGATCCCCCTTTCCATTGAACCAAGGTTGGAATATGCTTCTTACAATACTTGTTCCATATGAAAGTTGAGCACGAAGTATAGCATGCCCTGAATCTCCACCGTAGCTTAGCAAACAAGGCTTTAGATACATCAAAAAGGGACCGAAATCCTAGTCCCCCCTCATGTTAAGGAACACAGACTTTTAGCCAAGCAAACCAATGCCTATGCTTGCCTTCTTCGTTATTACTCCAATAGAACTTTGCAAAGATTTTATGCAGTTCATTTAGTGTATACTTAGTAGGTGCCATTGCAGATAGAAGATACATTGGCATACTTTGTGGCATACTTTGTAAAACACAATTAATGAGCACTGGTTTTCCTCCAAATGATAACAGTCTACCTTTCCAGTTTTGTAACTTATCCTTTACCTTCTTGATCAAGTCATTATAAAATACTTTCTTCTTTCTGGTGTGGAATATAGGATAGCCAAGATATTTGAATGGGAATATGCCTCTAGTGAAACCAATAATTTACTCAACCTCCCAACAAATATGAATAGCAGACTTCTGATGCATATAAAAGGAACTTTTATCCCTATTTATCTGTTGGCCTGACACCTTTTCATAATCTCTCAAAACTTCCATTGTCATTTCTAATGATAGTTTTTTAGCTGAAGAAAAAATTATAGTATCAGCTGCATAAGCAAGATAATTCAAATTGGCACTCCATTTAGGCATTCCAAAGCACCTATATTGACCATGATCTAATAAAGAGTTAAGTGCTCTAGATAGCACCTCAGCAGATAGTATGAAAAGAGTAGGTGATAATGGATCACCTTGTTTCACACCCCCAGTAGAATGGAAAAACCCATAGTATTGACCATTCAACAAAACTGAATACCAGTTATTAGCCAAGAGTGTCACGACCCAATTCGTGAATCGTGATGGCACCTACACTGTCCCCACAAGTAGTAGAACCATTCCCAAATCATTTTAATCATTTATAAGAATTATGTGAAAATAGACAATAACAAATGTAAAAGTAATAACAACCCCAAAATCTGGTCTGGACAAGTACAAGAGTCACTATTTGGAGATACAAGTCTGATATGAAGTAAATCTCAAGTATAACAATACTGTCTCAAAAATACAAAATAGACAGTTATATACAAAGGAAGAGTCTCTAGGTTGCGGATCTAGCCAAAGCTCACTCTGGAATCTTTGTCAAGTACACTCGGATCACTCTCAATGACAGGAGCCGGAACTAGTAACAAACTCTGCACTCAAAAAAAGAGTACAACAAAAGTAGCATCAGTACAAACAACACGTACTGAGTAAGCATCATAGGCTGAGTAAGATTAGTTCATGCATATAAGCATAAAATCAACAAGATAAGCAGGTAAGCACATAATACTCAAACCAAGTCACAGAATATCCCATAACTGAATCACCACCTAAGATGAAGCTTCTAAACCATAAGTCTGTCTTATCACAATAATCGTAATCGATAATCATAACCCAAGTTCTGACCTAGGCAGAGTCACTACCCAGCAATCTAATCCAGTCCATAATTTGATCCATGCCACTATAATAATATGAACCGGCTATACCAAATCAGAAATAAAGAGCTATATGATGATGCAAAATAAAATGTAATGATGTGAAATGTAATGCACTGGACAAATAACTCAAACCCACACACACATGCTAATGGTATTTTTTTCCCAATAGTCATGACTTATGGGGGACCCGCGAAATTCATGTACCCCTTCGCTTCGGAACAGACCTCGGGATTTCAGGATTGAGATTATGTTTCTTTCAAGACAGAGCAGCACCGCTATAACGGTTGCCTGGCTGCTGAAGTAGCTAAGAGCATTTGTGAGTGCACCGTCGTGACGGTCTGACTGGTTGTCATGGAGGGACCGTTGTAGCGGTCCCGATGTCGCAGAAGCGGTATTAGCTGAGTCAGAGGCCTTTTAATGTGTTAAAACCCTTAGTCATTAAGTCATTTCCTATACTCGTCCTAGAGGCTTACAGAGGCGATTTTGGAGGGTTTTCATTGATTTCTTCTCTAAGGTAGAAATCTAGTTTCTAAAATCATTCATTAGCTTTTCCTAATCAATAATCCATGCCTAGATTTCTCTTAAATTGTAAGAGAAAAAAGGGGGTTTTATGGGTTTCTTAATCATAAAACCTTGTTTATTTGGTGGATTTAGCATGGGTTAGCCTGATATTGATCGGTATTAGCTATTGTAACTTGAGTCTTCCATTTTCAAGGCTTAATTTGTGAATTTAAGGTTAGGATTTATACCCAAATTGGGGTTTTCTATATAATCCGAATTTGGAGTAATTGTTTGTTACTAGCTTGATAATGATGGGAATTGATCACGTAGAGCTTTAATTTCATGTTGGAACCTTTAGATTCCAAATTTAACCCTTCTAGTTCATAAACCCCATTCCATAGGTTGGGGATTTGAGTCTTGAATAGAAGTAGGATTGTTTGATGTTCTTTTTGATTCTAATTTCTTGATTCAAACGTGCCTAGACTCTCTTTATCTCGAAGCTCAGAGGAAAGGGTAGTCTAAGGAGTGATTGTTGGTGATATTACTGTTTGGTCTTCCAGGTAGATTACGGTTTATCCTATGGTGAGATTTCATTTAGAGAAGCATATATTTATATGATATTGTTGGATAAAGTATGTAAACCTCCAGGCATGAAGTTGGGTGGGATATTGTCTTAGGTTGGGCCTGTTGTGTGATTCGGGTTAGCCACCCTCTTATGTTGTGACTTTTCTTGTGAGATTGTTGCTAGCTTGATGCCACATAAAGATAGTAGATATTGGAGACTATTGATATATCTTGACCATGATTTTGTAGTATCTTACTCGTTGACGTCTGAAATGAGGATAGTGTTCTAGTATGGCTTATTTTGTGGCCTTTTCATGATATTGTTAGTGTGCCCTTGCATGGTACTTGTGATATTGACGTCATACGCATTTGAACTCATACGTCATACGCATTTGAACTCATACGTCATATGCATTCTCATCCTTCATGATATACTGTTGATACATTGATGATACTTGAGCAAACATTGTTATGAGCTGGGCTTAGTTGGATGAGAGTGACGTGAGGACGGATGTCTGATGGTTATCCCAAAATTGAGGTTGTGCATAGCGATTGCCGAGGTTGTTGCCGGAATCGTGAGGTAGCGGTTGCCGAGGTTGTTGCCGGAATCGTGAGGTAGCGATTGCCGAGGTTGTTGCAGGAATCATGAGGTACATGGACTTCGCGAGTCCCCCATGGGTTGTGTTGCGGAGATGTGATGTTCCATCATAAGAGTACATGTGTACCCAGCATATGCATTGCACTCCCATTTCATACATTATTGCATTGCATTGCATTATGGCTTCTATTGTCATATTCTTGTGATGTATTTGTGATATACGGATTCAGATTGAGTATTTTGAGACTTGACATATTTGGGTTTAGATGCTAAACATAGGTGATGACATGTACTTGGGTTCTGGCTCATGTTTGACTTATACCTTGTTGATTTACTTATTTATCTTACTTTATGGCCTTCATATATGTTAGCTAAACTTATTCGGCATGGTACCTACCAGTACTTGTTGTTTGTATTGACCTGCACTTGTTGCATTCTTTTATGAATGTAGAGTTCCAGGTAGGATTGACCTCTGCTTCTCGTGGATGATAGTATTGCGAGGGTTGTTGCTTAAAGTCTTATAGGGTGAGCATGGGGACATCCACCGCCTTGGAGATTCTGCTCTTATTTATGTCTTACTTCATATTCCGAGATATATTCAGACTTTTGATGTATTTTATTACTTTCAGACTTGTAGTATCTAGTTAGAGGCTCTTGTATGGATTAGACCAGACTCTGGGTAGTTTTGATGTATTTCTGCATAATCTATCTATTATTATATTAGAGTTACGTTTTTCTATCTCTTCCGTTTATTTATTTATTATTTCATGTATTTGAGATCGTTAGGATAAGGGTTCGCCTACCGAGGTGGGAAAGGTAGGTGCCCGCATGACTTAGCTAAATTGGGTCGTGATAAATGATGGAATAAATCATACATCCCTTCTCAGTAGTCATAAAGAGTCTTTGAAACCCTTTACTTCCAAATATAGCACGTACACCTCACAACTAAGTCTTGTGTCACCAAGTGCTCCAATTTCTCATGTATCATCATCAGGACCAAGTCATAATTCGATATCAACATACATGTGAAATGAGAATGTATGCCATGCATAATGTCATCATTATTATACAACACGATTCAGGACAAATCACATTATCCTTTCTCCGATGATAAATGACATAACGAGAGAAAAATGAGTGCAATACGTATCACAATACAGCAATTTAAGTAACAAGCCTAATCACAATAATAGGGCAACAAGTCACAATTAACAACATCAGTATATATTAACTCCTTCCTCCTCATATCACAACAAATACACCTCCTGTTCAATACATAGAGTAATGGCGACAAGCCCACATAATCAGAAGTCATACTAACCTAGGTAATATCTAACCAGACACCTTGCTTGAAGACCTATTCATGCTTTCTCCCGTTAATTCTACACAATATATACGTTTCGCTAATCAAAGTCTAGCTAAAGTAAGTCGTAACCTACCTCGATGCCGAACATATGCCACGAACTAATCCACTTGAGCCATGCATTTCTTTTTCGGAGAGCCTTGAAATGATTACCGTCTATCAAGTTCGAATTCTACATTAGAATACAAATCTAAGGATACCCATACTGCCATAGTTTTGCCCAAAACCCAAAAATGCACCCAAAATAGCCAAATCCGAGCCACAAAGGCAAAGCTATTATTTCATTGAAAAATCAGGTTCAATATAATCAAGATAGTACCCTATGGGTTTAAACGAGTCCAATGATACCCATATTGCTATACTCTAATTCGAAATACCAAGACGGTAACCTCGAGCCTACAAGGGCAAAACTGAAAATTTATCACAAAATTAGTTTATCCATAGCTCAATTAGTCTAGATCCAGAAAACTCATTCAAAAAGCCATCATCTTGATCTTCAAAACCATGATTTACCATTTTTCAACTTTTGGGTTCAAAACCCTAATTTCCCCCAATCAAACTCGGATAAAATCAATAACCAACGAAAATAAACTTGAGGAAACATCAAAATAAAGCTTAGATACTTATCCCCTCATTGAGTTAAGAACAATGCTGCGAAAATCACCTCAAACGGTGCTCTAGAACTCAAGATATGCCCAAAATACAATATTAACGCGGTCTGATTTTTTATACACAGATACTTTCGCTACAGCAGACCAGAAGTCCGCTACAACGGTCCAATGTTCGTAACAGCGTACCAGAAGTCCGCTACAGTAGGCCCACTAGGTATAGCAATAGCTGTCGTCCCTAAAATGACCATAACTTCCTCATACGAAGGCGAAATGCGACGATTCTTTTTGCTATAGCTTCGTAATTATGATATGGATCTAATGGTTCAATCGAAATACAAAAAAAAGCTCATTTGATCAATATGTTTCCCTTTATCGCCAAAGAACTATGGCGAAAACATCCAATACGAGCGCGACACAACCCAAATCCATCTGAAACTCTTCGAAACCTCACCAAAACTTGTGGACAAGTCCAAAATCATCATACGAACTTGTTGGCACTTTCAAAACATTGGCACGGGGTCATCTTAATCCGATGTTGACCATTGTAGACTCTACCTCTTTAACTTAACTAGTTCCTCCACCAATGACTCAAATCACACTCAAACCTTTCGGGAACCAAACCAATGACTTCACTATGTGATAAATCACGTTCCCGACCTAATGAAACTATCAAAATTAGATTATGGCCATGCCACGACCCAACTGGAGGGCCATAACGAGCACCCGGGTCTAACTCACCGGGTGCCTCTCATGGTACTTCCACAATCCTATCTAGGTGAGCCACATGGCTTACTCGTAATCTCTGAGCATGAATAATACAATTTCTATTGGGCTAAGGCGCTTTTATATCAACATCAGCATTATGCCCATATATATATACACACACACAAGCTGGCGAGGCTAGCAAAATGATATACAAAAGAAGTTTGGGCCGAGAATGCTAAAAGACATCTAACTATACACAACAGTCTATGAGCCTCTAGAAAGAGTATGTAACATCATATAGACGGGACAGGGCCCTGCCCTGCCCATATATACACAAAATAATAGTACCAATAGCTGCATCTCCGAATCAACTGGAGATCCTTTAAGCAGTCTCAGAATAAGCAGCAAGGACAAAGTCTATCTCCTTGTCCACCTGCGGGCATGACGCAGCGTCCACAAACAAAAAGGACGTCAGTACGAAAAATGTACTGAGTATGTAAGGCATAAGCAATAACATAACAAAGATATGAAAGATAACATTAGATAGAAGAGTCATGGGATAGTAGAACCATTTATACCTCTAGCGACGTTCATCACATTTTCTTTCCTTTTTCCTAACGGGACCCTTCCCTTAAATACACTTATATACATAATAGTACTATACCCGACCATAGAGGTTCGGTGTCACACATACCCGACCATGACAAAGCTAGGTGTTATACATACCCGGCCCTACCAAGGCTCAGTGTTAAACATACCCGACCCTACCAAGGCTCAGTGTTATCTGTACCCAATTGCAGTGGTGCGTGGGCAATAGATATCATACCCGGGCACATAAGCTTGGTGTTACATACTGGCCATACATATATATACACCTAGGAGTACCTACGTAGCGTCAACATCATCAACTTTAATATATATTCCCTCGGAGGATCAAGTATCATAGGGTGAGATCAACGATATCATGAGAGTATCAAGAACCATGAGCTTTTGTGATTCTAGGAATGAAATCATCATGGAAGATATTATGGATTTCACATGAAGGTATACATCAATGGGATCATACCTTAAGAAAGAAGGGTTAGCCTTACATACCTTTTTTTCTTCTAAATTATTTAGCGTTCGCCGCAAAACATAGGAAAATCTACATTTAAATGTATCCATACCATGGTTAAGTCTTAAAGACACTCTTAAATCCAAACTAGAATAATTCATGAGCTAATGAAAGTTGGGCAGCATTTCCCCTATTTCATCGACTTCCACCATATGGAAAAACAACTCCCAAACAAATATAATAACATCCACAATATCATAATCAAGTAGTCATATTCCATTAAGTCTCAAAATTCATTCTCACATTCAACTTATATTAACAACTTCACACCAACCCTTTGCCCAATTGTATACAACACTTTCGTATCATCATTATTACCCTTCATAATGAGATTATACTCGTAATATTCTACCAATGATAACCTAAGTTAAGTTACTACTCAAAATATCATGGAATCTACATTTGAACTTCATCTTCTACTTTCTTCCCTCACCCAAGTTATTCAACAACCAAGCATGCTTAATAACATGAAATAGGCATGAAAACTAACCTTGTATCTCACAAGAATGAGCTTTGGATCAAGTTCTCCACTTGCATGAAACCCTAGCTTTAACATCCAAGAAATTCTTGAATCCTACAAACCCTAGTGAATCTCCAAACACTTGAATATCTTGATTCTTGCTATTTGATCTTTGATTTCTCTTGAGTTTAAGTGGAATGTGCTTGGGAGAAGATTCTAGATCTTTTAAGAGTTTGGGAGAGGTGGGAAATGAAAAATAAGAACAAGGGTCGTCTATATATATAAAAGAAAAAAAAAGCTACCCGACCTGATTATACGACCATTTATACAGTCCGTATAATCCCACCATGGGTTTACCCTTCTCTGCAATGGTTATACGGACCATTATATGGGCCGTATAACTTATACGGTCCATATAAGTGGTCGTATAACCCAAAATTTTTCAAAACTTTCTCGCATCGATTCGTTCAACTCCCAATCCTTATGGAACCTTATTAACACTTATATAACACTTTATTAACCATCTAAGAGGCCCTATAGCTCCTCCTTAAGACGCTACTAAATAAATATTAACTCAATTATTACAAAACCTTCTCAAACATGACTTACACTTCACTCCCTTCAACGAACTTAGTTTCACTTATTCATATGACTTCAAAATCTTATGGTACGCACTTAAAACTGTCAAATACTCTCCTTAATCTAATAAGGACTTCATGTTCATTTTTAACTCGCGTTAGTCCTCTCACAATGCTACAATCTGAAATCTCAAGGGTGTAACATTCTTCCCCCCTTAGAAACATTCGTCCTCGAATGTTAGACTCTTGGGGATCCTACAAAATTTTCGCTAGAGTTTCCCCTGTAATATGGCACTACCATCCTATCACAGCAACCCAAAATATATCGCCTCACAGGGCTACAATAAGAATATCAACAACCATGGCCACACACAACCAAGAAAGCATCAACGAAAACATTCCATACCTAAAGACGATGGCGTCTCTACCTGAGTCTCCTCTGGAGGTAGAAATATATGTGGGTACCTGAACGTCATGTCTTCTTCCGCTTCCCAGGTCATTTCCTCTCTATTATTATTTCTCCATAAGACTTTAACTGAAGCTACATCTTTGGTTCTGAGTCTCCGTACTTGCCTATCTAGAATGGCAATGGGAACTTCTTCGTAGGATAATTGCTTAGTGACTTGAACGTTATCTACCGGTACAATTTTGGAAGGATCTCTAATGCACTTACGAAGCATCGACACATGAAAAACCAGGTGGACTAACTCTAAATCCGAAGGTAGATCTAATTCGTAAGCCACTAGGCCTACCTTGCGTACAATCTCATAAGGTCCAATATACCGAGGACTAAGCTTGCCCTTTTTGCCAAATCTAATGACGCCCTTCATTGGCGACACCTTCAAGAATACCCAATCTTTAACTTGAAACTCTAAGTCCCTTCGACGATTATCCGCATAGGATTTCTGACGACTCTAAGCAGTTAATAATCGATCTTGTATAAGCTTGACCTTCTCTATAGCTTGCCGGAACAAGTCTGGCCCTATCAATTTAGTCTCCCCTACTTCAAACCACCCAATTGGCGATTTGCACTTGTACCCATACAAAGCCTCGTACGGGGCCATTTAGAAGCTAGAATGATAGCTGTTGTTATAAGAAAATTCAATAAGTGGTAAGTGATCATCCCAACTACCTCCAAAATCCAGTACACATGCCCGTAGCATATCCTCAAGAGTTTGGATGGTACGCTCGAATCCGTACGTGGGTGGAAAGTTGTACTAAGACTCACCTGAGTCCCCAAACCTTATTAAAAAGACTTCCAGAAATTGGCGGTAAACTATGTCCCTCTATCGGAAATAATAGATACTGGCACACCATGAAGTCATACTATCTCCTTGACATAAAGCTTTGTATAATCTTCCGCTACGTATGTAGTTCTAACTGGTATGAAGTGAGGGCGACTTCGTAATTCTATCCACAATTACCCATATAGAATCATACTTACGTTGAGAACAAGGTAAGCCTGTGATGAAATCCATATTAATCACTTCCCATTTCCAAGTTGGTATTTTCATAGCTTGCAACAACCCGCCGGGTTTTGATGCTCAATTTTCACTTGCTGATAATTAGGACATTGAGCCACGAACTTCGCTATGTCTTTCTTCATTCCATTCCACCAATATATGGGTTTAAGATCATGATACATTTTCGTTGCTCCGGGGCGAACAGAATAACGGGAAAAATGAGCTTCTTTCGAAATCTGATGACGTAATCTTACAACATCAGGAACACACAACCTGTCTCGACATCGGAGAACTCCTCTCCAGAAATCTCAAAAGATGACTTTTTCTTCTAAGGAAGTGTATTTCTGTAATGAACTAGCATAGGATCCTCGTATTGGCGCTCTTTCACCTCAACTACTAGTGAAGAAACAATTTGAATTCTGAATGGTAGCTCCCGTATAAACGAGTCCATTACTCGAACTCCTAGGCTAGCTAACTGCTGGAGCTCACGAGCTAACTCTCTTTTCTGTGGCTGAACATCACATAAGCTACCCATAGATTTACGGCTAACAGCATCAGCCACAACATTTGCCTTCCCGGGGTGATATAGGATGTTAACATCAAAATTTTTCAACAACTCCAACCACCGCATTTGTCGTAAATTCAATTCTTTCTGCTTGAAAATATACTGAAGACTCTTATGATCCGTATAAATATCAACATGGACACCATACAAATAATGTCCCCACATCTTCAATGCATGGATCACCGCAGCTAACTCGAGATCATGGGTTGGATAATTTTTCTCATGTTTCCACAATTGCCTTGAAGCATAAGCAATCACCTTACCGTGTTGCATCAACACACACCCTAACCCAACACCTGAAGCATCACAAGAGACAACATAGCCTTCCGATCCTTCTGGAAGTGTCAGAACTGGGGCCGAGGTTAATCTATTCTTTAACTCATGAAAACTGCGTTCACAAGCATCCGTCCATTGAAATTTAGTTGATTTCTGAGTTAGCTTTGTCAATGGTGCAGAAATAGAAGAAAATCCTTCTACAAACCTTCTGTAATAACCTGCTAAGCCCAGAAAACTATGAACCTCCGTAGGTGTTGTAGGCCTTGGCCAAGTCTTCACGGCCTCAATCTTCTGGGTATCCACCTGAATACCATCGGCTGAGATAATATGCCCCAAAAAGGTCACCGAATTCAACCAAAACTCACACTTTGAAAATTTTACAAATAGCTCTCGAGTCTGAAGAACTCTAAGAACGGTACATAAATGATCTGCATTTTCTGCCTAGGACCGAGAATATACCAGAATATCATCAATGAATACAATCACAAATGAATCTAGGAAAGGCCTAAACACATTGTTCATCAAATCCATAAATACTTGGGTGTATTAGTTATCCCAAATGACATTACCCTGAACTCGAAATGACCATATCTTATTCTGAAGGTCGTCTTAGGAATATCTTCCTCCCTAACTCTCACTTGATGATATGCGGATCTCAAATCTATCTTTGAAAACTATTTGGCACCCTGCAATTGATCAAATAAATCATCAATCCTTGGAAGAGAATATTTATTCTTGATCGTCACCTTATTCAGTTGTCTGTAATCAATACACATTCGCAAGGAGCCATCTTTCTTCCTTACAAACAATACAGGTGCTCCCCACGGGGAAGAACTAGGCCTAATAAAGCCTTTTTCAAGCAAGTCCTTCAATTGCTCTTTCAACTCTTTCAATTCTGCGGGAGCCATTCTATAAGGAGGAATAGATATAGGTTTAGTATCCGGTAGCACATCAATAGCAAAATCAATCTCCCGCTCTGGGGGAAGGCCTGGAAGCTCATCCGGGAATACATCCGAAAACTCATTCACTAGGACGGAATGACCGAAGAGTCGGCGATTTGGCTTCTATATCTTGAACCCAAACTAAATGATAAATACAACCTTTAGCAATCATCTTCCTGGCCTTGAGATAGGAAAAGTACCTACCTCTCGGAGATGCTATATTTCCCTTCCATTCCTAGTTCTCCGGAAACCGAAGCGAACCATTTTGTTCTCTGATCAACATTGGCATAGCAAGAAGCCAACTAGTCCATGCCCGTGATAATATCAAAATCCACCATTTTCAACTCATGTAAATCAACCATAGTACGATGATCACAAATCACTATTACACAATTTCTATATACTCGACTAGCTATTACCGGATCACCAGCGGGTGTCGATACCTCGAAAGGTTTGATTGATTCCGGTTTCACCCCAAATCGACCAGCAATATAAGGAGTAACATATGACAATGTGGAGCCCGGATCTATCAATGCATATACATCAAGAGAAAATACCGATAATATACCAGTGACAACATCAGGAGTGGACTAAAGATCCTGCCGTCTAGCCAGTGTGTAAATACGGTGCTGAAGACCACTCGAACTGGGAGCTCTTCCTCTACCTCTACCACGACTAACTGGTGTCTGTGAGCCTTGCCCCGGAGGGCGTATTGATGATGAAGACCCAGCTGCTGACCCTGTGGCCTGAACCGTACCTCTCAAGGGGTAATCATGCATGATATGGCCTGGCCGACCATATGCATAGCAAACATCTGAGCCTAATCGGCACTGGACCCCATGTAACTTCCCGCACTGAGAACATCATGGTATGGGTGGCCTTTCCTGGCTCGAGTCGCCTCTGTAATGAGAACCTGAAGCTCTAAAACTCTGACTCGCCTGGAGTGAATAGGTCTATCAATTTCTGGCCCGTAAACCGTGGAGGCGCACTAGTCATAGAATGGCCCGAATGCCTGAAAAACTGCTATCTTTGCCCTCCTCTAAACTCACTAGTCGGACCCGAAGATCTAGCCCTCTTGCTATAACCTCTATCATACTCACGCTCACTTCTTTGCTGTTGTTGGCTTTCCTCCAAATTCTGAGCATGGGCTTGAATGCGAGAAATGTCCATACCATCTTGAAGTGACGCAGTTAAGCACTTATCCATCAAGTGTGGTCCTAAGCCACTCACAAACCGGTGCACTCTATCACCCATATCTGCTACCATGGCCGGAGCATACCTAGCCAATAATACACTTTTCATTGGGCTATGGCACTTTTATAACAACATCAACAATCATGCCTATATAGGCTAACAAAATGATTTACAAAATACGAGCCAGCAAGGCTAAGAGACATCTAGCTATACACAACAGTCTACGAGCCTCTACAGAGACTAGGTAGTATCATAAAGACGGAACAGGGCCCCGCCATGCCCCTATGTGTACACAAAAGAATAGTACCGCCAGTTCAAGCTAATAAAATCACGGGCTCAAATGGAGCTCCTACCTTGCCGCGATCTCGACGGATAAGCAACCTAGGGATCAAGTCCATCTCCCTGTCCACCTGTGGGCATGACGCAACATCCACAAACAAAAGGACGTCAATACGAACAATGTACTGAGTATGTAAGGCATAATAATAATAATAATAATAATAATAATAATAATAATAATAATAATAATAATAATAATAATAATAATAATAATAATAATAATAATAATAATAATAATAATAATAATAATAATAATAATAATAATAATAATAATAATAATAATAATAATAATAATAATAATAATAATAATAATAATAATAATAATAATAATAATAATAATAATAATAATAATAATAATAATAATAATAATAATAATAATAATAATAATAATAATAATAATAATAATAATAATAATAATAATAATAATAATAATAATAATAATAATAATAATAATAATAATAATAATAATAATAATAATAATAATAATAATAATAATAATAATAATAATAATAATAATAATAATAATAATAATAATAATAATAATAATAATAATAATAATAATAATAATAATAATAATAATAATAATAATAATAATAATAATAATAATAATAATAATAATAATAATAATAATAATAATAATAATAATAATAATAATAATAATAATAATAATAATAATAATAATAATAATAATAATAATAATAATAATAATAATAATAATAATAATAATAATAATAATAATAATAATAATAATAATAATAATAATAATAATAATAATAATAATAATATCATAATATATAAGGATATATATATATATATATATATAGATAGGAGAGCCATATATACCTCTTGAGACGTTCATCATATTTACTTACCCTTTTTCTAATGGAAACCTTCCATACATATGCATACATATATAATAGCACCATACCTAACCATAGAGGTTCGGTGTCACACTTACATGGCAATAGCAAGGCTCGGTGTTGTCCATACCCAACTGCAGTGGTGTGCGTGCAGTGAATATCATACCCGGCCATACAAACTCAGTGTTACATAATGGCCATACATATATATACGTACATATACACATAGGAGTACATATGTAGTGTCAACATCATCATCATCATCATCATCAATATATCTTTCTTTAGAGGGTCAACTATCGTAGGATGAGATCAACAAAGAAGAACAAGATTAATAATATCATGAGAGCATCAATAACTATAAGCTTTAGCACTTCTAGAAATCGGGTCATCATGGAAGACATTATGAATATCATGTATAAGTTCGCGATAATGGGATCATGCCTTAAGAAAGAAAGGGTTAGCCTTAACATACCTTTATGTCTTCTTAACTACTTAACGTTCACCTCCAAAGCCCGAGAAACCTACATTTAAGAGGGTTCATAGCAAAGTTAGGTCTCAAAGACACTCTCAAGTCCAAGCTAGTATAATTCGAAAGCTAGCGAAAATTGGGCAGCATTTTCCCTATTTCATCTACTTCTACCAAATTCCAAAACAACTCCCAATAACAATGACATTATTAATAATACCATAATCAAGAGGCTTCATTCAAGTTAAGCATCATCCAATCCTCAAAACTCCTTTTCAAGATCATTCATAACAATAGCTACAACACAACACCATATTTACTTACATACAATACTTCCTCAACATCATTAGCACCACCCACAACAAGATTATACTCATAGCATGCTAAGAATCATAATTCAAATTAACTTATAGCTCACAATATCCTCAAGTTCATACTTGAACTCTATTCTCAACTTTCTTCCTTCAACCACATGGTATAACAATCAAACAACCTTAACCATATGTAAAAGATGTAAATTCTTACCTTAATCACTCAAGAACAAGTCTTGGATCAACTTACTCCACTAAAGTGAAGTCTCCAACATCAACACCATAGGAAATCTTAAGTTCCACAAACCCTAGCAAGCTTCTTAGCACTTTTATCTCTTGATCCTTGATTTCACTTTAGATTTGTGTGGATATGCTTAGAGAAAGGTTCTAGGGCTTTTAAGAGTTTGGGGAAAGTGGTAAATGAATTAAATGAGATAAGGTCGGCCATATATAACAAAATGAAATCTAGCCCGACCCGGATCTACGGCCAATTATACGGTCCGTATAAATGGACCGTATAATCCCACCAGAGGATCACCTTTTTTTGGAATTGTTATATGGAGGAGGTCAGCCAATTATACGGACCGTACAAATTATACGGTCCGTATGTTTGACCGTATAACCCACTTTTCCCCGAAACTTATTCTCGTCGATTCGTTCAACCCCTAATCCTTATGGAACCTTATTGGCACTTGTATAACACTTCATTAACCATCTAAGGGTCCCTATAGCTCCCCCTCAAGACATTACTAAAAAAATTATAGCTCACTTGTTGCGAAACCTTCCCAACTGACTTACATTTCACTTCTTTCGACGAACTTAGTTTCACCGATTCAGATGACTTCAAAATCTTATAGTACGCGCTTAAAGTTATCAAATACTCTCCTTAATCTCATAAGGACTTCATGTTCACCTGAAGCTCGTGTTGGTCTACTTACAATGCAACAATCTGAAATCTCCGAAATGTAACAACCGTACGGGTGCCAGAGTACCCATACGGACGCCGCCTTATCCATTTTAGGGTTTTCTTAGAAAAACCTTTTTAGGATTGTACTAAGGCCCATCTATTTGTAGCTATAAATAGGGGTGTACCCTCTTTATTTTAGGAGAGATTTTCATTATTCATCACACTTGTAATTTGAAAAAGGGGCAGTGGAATTTTCTTAGTGTTTGGCTCGGGTTAAAGAGGCAATCTCCAAAACCGGACCAGTTCTCAGAGTTTACAGATTCAGTTTCTTAAGTTTTCTTTACTATTATTCATCAATATATTATCATTTACTTGTTGTTGTTATACGTAATAAATTAATCTAACCACATATCCTATCAACCACTTACAAATTTAATTGTTATCCATTTTTACGGGTAAACAGGTTTTCCCTGTAGAACTTATCTATAAGAGTAAGTGTACAATCTTGTGCCAGATTAATGAGATAGTCTCCCACAGAGAAGAAAACATTCCACTTACGTAGATGGGTTCCATGCCGAATATCAATTTTGTTGAGACTCATCATTAAGAGTAGGGAGTTTTGCTTGGAGCACTGTTACAAATGTTGGTTTGGAAATATTTGATAGTTGCCTCTACTTCCAACCTGAAATTAGTTTTACTACTATAATTCAGAGTCTTCCACTGTTGAATGTTGGTTGAAATTGGATTCTGATAGAAGGGGTGTCGACGGTTTGAATAATCTCTAGTTGTTGTTCACCATTGGAGGTAGTTTTATGTCCATTTCTTTGTGGGGGACAATCAAAATTGGAAGAGATTTTGGGTTGTGAATAGTGTTTTAGTCGAGGCTGGTATTTGAGTTATCGATGTTAGGATTGATTTTGGTTGTATTGTGGACGAATGATTTTGCAGTGAAATCAGGCCTGTTTACCGGGTCTGTGACATTAGAACTAGTCGTTGTGGTGGTTGAATGGTGGGGTTAGCTTGAGTGAGGTTGATTGTCGAGGTATCATTGGTTGGTAAATGTGGGTCCGAGGTTCATGTTAGGGATACTGAGGGGAGGCCCCCCTGGATGCATAAAGTTAGTAAAACTATTTTAGGTAGAAGGGAGAGCATTTGATATAGAGAACGAAACTCTTTTTTATCTAGTAGTCAATTATTGGGTTAAAAATGTCCTTCTTTTTAAAGGAGTTATGAGATGGCACATGTGACATTGTGCCATGTGACCCAATCATAAGTAACCTGATTCATTCGGGTTAATCCAAAACAACTAGCAACTATTTATTCGTATCAGTTCTTCTTTGATGTTTCACGTTTTGCGACTAAATGGATTGAAAATATAACAATTTTTTCTTTATTTGCAGCTGCAATTTTTGGTTCACAATCAGTGCAAACGAGCTCCAACCGATTTCAGATCTAGGTTCACCTCTGCTTTTTCATCCTTTGACAATGGTGGATTCATAGAATTCCAGCTCCAACAGTACCATAAAAAAAATACAGATAGATTGGATTATTTAAGGGTTGAGTCCGATATCCATGTGGACCAATAAAACAGTTCTGCCTATTTAATCAAAGCTGCACATATGTCATCTCATAATTCTGTAAAAAAGACGGACATTTTTAACCGTAAAGGATAATTGGGGTCCAATATGTGGAAGGATCATTTTTAACTTGAAAATTGACATTAAGAGCAATTGGAGTCCAATAAGTGAAAGCAGGACAACTTTTTAACCATTTTCAATGCGTTAGAGTCCGTTTTTCCCTTTTCCGGAAAAATATATTTAAAGTAATGAATCCTCCTGTTAAACTCAAGTAACTAGTAAATCTGCCTCTACAACGCACATAGTAATTCGTCAATTGAAGGGGAAAAGAGAATTAAAGCATAAAAAATTAGAAGAATTAAAAACCAAATAAAGCTTGAATTTCATTTTCGATTAATTCTAGTTTCAGCAGGAAGCTGTAACAGAAGTTGGCCTTAGGAAAAACGGAGGATCCCACGCATAAGAGAACTTGACAGTATCCTTTGGTTTTATGGAACCGCCATTGTTGATACTACATTGGTTGTCTCCTACGGGCTTGAAAATAGATGGATCCACTGGTTCAGTTGTCTGAAAACCATTGCAAGACAAGAACATGTTTTGCATGGGACAATCACAATTGTTCACCACAATCACATTCCATTCTGGCTGACCCTTTATTTCGTTCCCACTCCTGATTGTTCCAATTGTTATATTGTTCAAGTCACAACCACAAACACCTACACGATCAAACAAAAGAAAGATGAAAATATTAGATAATATAAGGAAGAAATTTTTATTTTTGTAAAACAGCTGAGAAGTCTTATCTATGTTGGGATCGAAAAAATCGAGCGTCATGCGGAAGCTAACAATTGCAAACATATGAAAAACTAATATAAAAACATAAAAACTATTGAGAGAATAATCTCTCCCTAAACAAAACTCTTTAAATGACTACATGTTGTTCATGAGAAGAAAAGATCTCCTATTTAGAGGTCTAAAATTTCTCCTCGAAGATAAGGATAGATTGGTAGAATCCTTTTTCACAATGAAAACCTTTTCCACCAAGAAAACCTTTTTGACGTAAAACACAATTATGGTAAAATTCAAATAAGATAGGAAATTCAGGGCAAACCTAACCATTTATTTCATACATCTTTACTGTACAAAGAAAGAACGACATGGTTGATTAACCAAGTAACTTATTTTAAAACAATAATAATTAGAGATTGCATTAATTCCAATTGAATCATGGCAATCTTCACAGGAAAAAGCAGGCCTAACGAAATTGAATTGTCCACTGTATTGTTCGTTTACTACTCTTTTTCTTTATCCTAAATATTGATCGTTTTGAAAAATTAAGTTTTAATCAATATATTTGAAAGTTTTAAAAAATAATAAGCCAGTTAATGTTTTGGCATGAGGCCTACTTCTATCTGTAATTTTTAATTATATTTATTTACCTTACGAGCAAAAAGGTTCAAGTAGATCCCAAATTATCTAAACGGGCACAGCTGGCCATGGGAACTAAATCTGAACTTTTAAAATGAAAGATTCTTTTTCCATGAATGCTGATCCCTCAGAAAAAAAAAATTATATCCACATTAAGAGGATATTCGATCTTGACAAACTCATTAATGAAAATATCGCACTGTTAGGTTAGTCGGGGCAAAAGATCCATCCTGATTTATTTGTTTGGGTCAATTTACTCCATAACTTCAAAGAAATAAGTCAAGACGAAGTTAAGGAATATTCAAAAAAAAAAAAAAAGTAGAAGCAGTCGCCCGTCCTATTAGCCGACCGGAAGATAGGACATGTTAGGCCTTTCTTATTTTTGATAGGCAAGGAAATATCATTTGGAATCCCTAAAGGAAAATGATTTATTCATAGAAGCTGATAGATCTTTTTATTGATGTCTAAGATTCTCCACTATTTCCCTACACCACAAGAAAATATTTAGTAACAACCCTATAATAGTATGAACTTATTTTGACTAAAATAGAAAATCTATTCCTATATATCTTTGACTAAAAATTATATTTAGACATAAATTAAATAAATTAGCAAACACCAAATCCTAAACAATTTTAGTTTTCTTTGAATTATTCTGCAACATAGACCGCATGAATATTCGGATTGTAAACTTTCAATGAACAGCCATTCACTTTAGATTGATTTCAAGAGATGTTTAGAAATTTGATTAATCACGTTTATTAAAATTGGACACTAGAGCTCTTGTACAAACAAAGAGTTGTATGAAAAGAAATTAAATTATATATGCAACTAACTGTTAGCCATATATAATAAGATTGAACTAGTTAATAAAATCACAAAGCCATATGTCTTTACCTTTGCTGAGAAGTGTAAGGAGAAGGACAGTGATAGAGAGCTTAACAATGGTTGCCATCAGGGAAAGGATCTCTTTGTTGATGCAGAAACTGACTGCGTCTTTGAAAAGTTGGAATTGGAAAAGAATAAACATTGAAAGAATGGTTCAATGTTAGCCATATTTATAAGATGCCTTGTCATTAATGCCAAATTTTAGGCTAATAGCATGCGGTAGTGGTCATGTCCCCATTAAATAAACTAGTTTTAGTACCCGCGCAATGCGCAGACGACGTTAAAAGCATTATTCATGTTAAATTATAACTTGGCTTAATTGAGAACATTAGATTATATTTGTTTTATCAAATATGCAAATATCATCTTGTTTCCCAATGCAATACACTCAATAGCATCATCTCTATGTTATAAAGGAAACAAAACATATGGTCGTCAAATAATTCTTACGTTATTTTTCTTTATTACATTATTATCAACTATTTGTAATATTAAATTACTAATATGACTTTTTATTAGGTTTTCACTTGGCTGATATCATTATCCACTCTCCTTGTAGCATAACAAAGAAATATGTTTTCTCACTCGTGAAGTATTTTTCAATTTTATAACCCTTATTTTACTGTCCACAGTTCTTAACAATTTATCAATAATAGTTTTGAGTATTATTAACTTGTCTTGACATAATATCCGTGGTTATTGCTCCTTTTCAAATATAAAATGTAGTATTTCACTCCTGAAAGTTAATTTATACTTTTACATTTGTTTGGTGTATTAATATTTCTAGTATAAAGTTTTTTACTTTATTTTATTTTTAAATTGATTAAAAGTATAATACCCTCATCCTCTCTATATTATCCTCTTTATACATTTTCCCAGCTATATTATTTTAACATAATTTTTTTATTAAGTATTTTACCTATAATTTAAATAGTATCATACTTTATGCTAAATTGTAATCTTTAATAATATGAATAGATAAGTTTTTGATAAATGTTTTTCTAAACTCTTTTAATTTTATTTTTATGATTAATTAGAATGTAAATTTGCCTTCTCCTTATTTTCGGCATAATAATATTGAGTTTTTTAATTACCTAATAGTTTAACTTGTTTTTTGTTTTGTTGTTTAAGTCTATAATTAAAATCTTTAAGTATTTGTAGTTAATTTTTTATTTTTATTTTTTGAATCTACTGAAAGTATAGACACACTCACATTATCTTTGAAATATTTTTTGTCTTTGATTTTAGATATCCTCCTTGAATTACGTGGTTTTATTATAACGCTTATAAACTTTGTATAGACTCTTTTTTTTTTTGGGCGGGGGGGGGGGGGGGGGGGGGGGGAGTAAGTAGCACTTTGTATAGACATTGCGCATGTGACTTTTTCTAATGGGCTACTTAACTTTATAAGAAAGCTTACTATTCTCATTATGTATTGTATTTTCATTTTCAGTATTTCTCATTTTGGATTTATCACTTAAGACTTCAATTACATGTATGCATTTCATATCATAATTAAAATATTTGGCATCTCATATTTGAATATTTTTATCTTTTAATTCAAATTCAAACTTCAATTACGTGCATGAATGTCTTATCATAATTAAAATATCTGTCATCTCATATTTAAATATTTTTATCTTTTAATTCAAATTCAAATGGTAATGAAAGGATATGGAAAAATGAATATTCTTTTTATATTTCATTATATATATATATATATATATATATATATATATATATATATATATATATATATATATGTTATATATCTAGGTTAGAATTAATCCAAGAGATATAAGATAAAAGAGGTTAAGAAGTTGGAACTTTAAGTATTGTTGATGCGATATCGTTCAAGCGATAAAACGGAAACCCTAATAAAAGTGGGGCTTAACGTCACGACCCAAAGCTGATGAACCGCGACGAGTGCTGATCTTTAATGATCAAACACCCCTATACTCATGTCTGGACAACACTACATAATAAGGACCCACAAGCGACTCAATCTGGATTAAACTGACTCATGAAAGGATAATATCAGGAAATGTGCATATATATATATATATATATATATATATATATATATATATATATCATGCAAGCCAACTAGGCTGCCCCATGAACTGTACACAGAAGATGTTACACCTCGCACTTTTCGAGCACGAGCACGCCACGTATTTCACCGTATTAATGGAGTATCGGAGACGTCCTGTGAAGTTTTGAAAGGTACAAGCCATGGGAAGTACGGAACAATGAAGTAAAGGATGAATTATGATCTCGTAAGTCGTAACCGGGAAGGACAACCTTGGAACCAAAGGAAATGACCCTTATCAAGTATAATTAATGATAAATATCATGTATGGAAAGTTTCGGAAGATTCCGGGATCAAGCAAATTGAAGAAAATAAGTTTGTCGAAAATTTGGAAAAACAATTGGCAGAATTTTGGGTCAAATTCAGAGAGGTATATCTCTTGGTATATCAGGAGTTTTGAGGTATTTCAAGAGCCTAAAATGAATTTCATGAAGTCTAGTTTCCAACGCAACAAACCGTTCGTCAATATGAGATCGGAGTAAGGAGTTATGGGCGTTTTAAAACGGACGGCCAGAAGCCTGCGAACCTATGCGAAAATTCTAGAAACTATTTAAAAAGCCCACCAAGTTCGGCCTATCAGCCCAAACCAAATTGGACTACTATATATACCCTCTTAAGTCATCTAAATCACCTCATTTTTCACCATTTCTCATCTCCACACTTCTCTAGAAGCTCCCACAACATTCATCCAATATTCTTACACCAAGATATAGCAAATTTAGGAGTTCCTACATCAAATTAAGCTCGGGTTTGTAAGATTACCAACGAATCTCAACGAATCAAATAAGGGCCACGACTTTGGGGCTTATATTTTCACCAAAACCGAACCTTCTAGACCCTGTGAGCTCTCTCCAACACTCCAAACCATTACAAATCAAATCAAGAGAAGATCAAGCCATAAAATCCTTAACTAGTTCATGGAAGTAGCTTGTTCGTACTTCTAATTGAAGTTGTGGTGGATAAGCCTTAGGGTGAATTATGTGAGGTGAAGTTCTTCAAGTTATAAGGCATGTTTTTCATCTTGAATTTGATATTAAGTCGTTTCATTTGAGGATTTTAATGGTTTAAAGTAATGGAAAAACATGGCATAAAGGTCGTAGATAAATATGTTGATGTTGTTGGTTTATGGATTGATTTTCGAAGGAAGTTTCGAACGGATTTGTATATGTTTGTTATGTAGTATCTTGATTACGTCATGGTTGATGTTGTTAATGATGTTTGGGAGTTGTTTTGGAATTTGGAGGAAGAAAATAATACAGGGGAGATGCTGCCCGAATTTCGGCAGATTCTAAGAGGATTTAATTTGAATGCTTAAGACAAGCATGTGACGATAAGACTAATAATAGTATGAATTCTTTTGAATGTAGATTTACGAGCTTGGGAGGATAAGCGTTAGGTAGTTAAAGTTAAGGCGACTGAAAAGGTATGTTAAGGTTGTCCCTTCTTTTCTTGGCATGACTGCGTATATGGTAGGAGCATAAAGAACCTTATGACTAGGGATTTGTCAAAGTAGAGCTTGTCATATTGTGGCATAGTTTCCGAGTGTTATGTTATTCTTTCTGAGGGGCCATATCCCCTCCCTATGTCCTTGAGTTTATAGAGAGACAGAAGAGACATATTACAGAATCAGTGTTTTTTAGCATATGCATGATATATATATATATATATATATATATATATATATATATATATATATATATATATATATATATATATATATATATTTAGCCTAGCCACTTGGTCGATGAGACATTTTCTTTAGCACCGGCCACTTGGTCGATGAGACATTGCACAGCCTACGGGTCAGTGAGACAGATTTCCTGGCCTACGGGTCAGTGAGACAGATTGCCTGGCCGACGGGTCAGTGAGAATTTTCAGTTGCCTGGCCACTTGGTCAGTGAGATATATAATAGTATTATATTGCATTTCATATGAGATAGGTCAGGTGAGATTTTTAGGGCATTCTTTGGCCTCTAGATTGTATTATTTTCAGTTCAGTTTCAGTTATTCCATTGCCTTACATACTCAGTACATTGTTTCGTACTGACGTCCCTTCTGCTTGGAGGGGGGGGGGGGGTTTGCGTTCATGCCCGCAGGTTCAAGTAGCCAGACAGATGATCCAGCTCAGTAGGTCTTCCACTCAGCTGCAGTCAAGGCGTTCCACTTAGTTCGGAGTTGCAGTCCCTTTTGGTATGCTATTTTGCTATATATATATATATATGGGGGGGGGGGGGGGGGGGGGTATGACGGGGCCTTATCTGCCCCTTTCTACAGCTCGTGTTCCCTAGAGGTCTGTAGACAGTTGTATGTAGTTGGGATGTTATGTAGCCTTGTCGGCTCTCATTTTTGTTGTACAGCATACATAGCAGCCTCGTCGTCTTGCTCAGTTGTGTATATATATTTTGGGGGTGTGTGTGCCCAGTTCAGACGAGATAGTCAGCATTAATATATATATATATATATATATATATATATATATATATATATCCGACACGGCCTCGCCGCTTGTTGTATTGTACGTGTGCGGTAGGCCTTATCGGTTTCGGGGGTTAGAGTGGTTCGCTCGGGCCTAGTTTGGCACCGAGTGCCGGTCACGCCGCTCCAGATTTGGGGCGTGACAGAAGAATAGGAGCCGATAAGGATACATCACAAGTCATCTACACATAACTGTGTACAGGCCTCTAATGGAATAAAACTGTAGAAAGGACGGGACAGGGCCCCGTCATACCCATATGAATATCTATATCCCAAAAGTAACATACCAAAATGAACTGCAGCTCCGGATCAAGTGGAGCGCACTGACCACCGCTGGATGAGAGTCCTATTGAGCTAGACCATCCGTCTGTCTCCCTGAACCTGCGGGCATGAACGCGGCCAGAAGCAATAGGGGAGCGATGGACAATGTCCGAGTATGCAAGGCATCAAAGTAACATATATATATAGAATCATGAAAGGAATCAAACTCATAAACAACCGACCGTTCGAATGCATACGTATGACCGAAGATACCTGCATGTGTGTAATATGCATGCTCTTCTTTAAAAAATCATATACTTCTATATCTATAGTAACTGCCCTACCATATAGGTACAATGTAAATAGTATACTGCCCGGCCATATAGGCACGGTGTCATCATCATCATCCCGCGTCCCGGCATCCCGCGTCCGGGACGGTAGTCATCTCACGCCGCCCACTAGTGGTGCTGCCCGGCCATATAGGCACGGTGTTATACTGCCCGGCCATGTAGGCACGGTGTAAGAAAATAGTTGTACATATATATGTGTGTGTGTGTGTGTGTGTGTGTATATATATATATATAATGCATGAAAGACTCATGAAAGATATACTCTAGATAACAAAAGATCTCTAGAAGTCATGAACATGAACATAAGGAATCAAGGACACGATGAATCATGTACCATCTAAGAGTAGAGTCTTTGGAGCTCATTCGCTTACTTGTTCGTTCAGATAATAAAGATCATGCCAAAGGAATAAAAGGGACAGCCTTAACATACCTTGAAGTGTATCTAATCGTCAAACGTCTATTTCTTGAGCTCGTAAGTCTACAACCAAGATAACATAGGCCACAATTAGCCCCTTTATAACACTTACTATTCAATTCAAGTGAAAAAACGAACTTAACGAAGTTCAGGCAACATCTCCTTCATAACTCAATAATTCCTCAATTTCCGGTTTAACTTAAATATCAACAACAATACTAACAGCAACCATATCAATACTTACATATCAAAATATAATCAATTCTACTCCAAATCATTCCTCAAAATAGCCCTGAAGTCCAACTCTACCCTTATTCAACTTACAACTTTCATAACTATAATTCTCTTTACTTAAAACCACTGAAACTCTTGATAATTAGCTTAAACACAAAGGTAGGAATCATATACATACCTTGAGGAGTATAGGGTTCCAATAATCAAACTTCAACTCCAATTCCAAAGCTTAACAACTCCAATAGAACCCTAGGAGCAACTTTCCCTTCACAAGCTCGGGTTTACGGGGCTCGGATCTTGCTAAATCTTCACTATGATGATGGAAAATATTGAGAGGAATATTCTAGGACTTTATCTAATTTTGGGAGTGGAAAATAATGAGAATAAAACGTGAGGGGTCAAATATATGTAGAGGGAACTAGAAAGTTCCAGTGGTGCGGGTCGACGGTGAGTTGACGGCTCGTCGACGTGTCGACGTGTCGACATGTCGACGGCCCGTTGATGGTGAATAAGTTACCAGACTCTCCTGAGTCGCTCCGGCCCGCGTTGATTCGATTCGTTTAGCTTCAAATCCTATCAAATTGCAAAGAACGTATTCTTACACTTTGGTACACGCGGGATAAGACACTTAATTTCTCAAAAACTCGGATACGGATCCCCATACTAAGGGTATAGACCACCCCTAAGCCAAGGACTGCTTGCGACGAAAACGAGAGGTGTAACACTTAACGTCAAATACAAACACAAACTCCTAAAACAAAAAAGAAATACCGTGTTTGATAAATAATTGTAACAACTTAAAAATTCATCAAAATACTTTGCAATAAATCATAGTGCCACCCTATAATTCAAACAGTAGCATCAACCTCCTTCAAATATAACTAAGATGTTGTTCTTTACTTTAACCAATTTGAATGCATACATAACATAGCTATATTGACAATAAAAAAGCTTTGGACCAAAACGCAAAAGAAAGACATAGAAAGGCCGGGAAAATACGAATAACCTTCAATAAGTTTCCTCTATTTTATTAATTTTTCAGTGGCTACAAAGTTCAGTACATCTTAATTGAACCCACAAGTACGCGGTTTTTCCAGTCAAGTATAGTTGATAATCCCATTTTCGAATATGAATTTGAATAGATTCTCCTTATTATTATAAATATAGTTTTTTTAATTCTTCCACCTTGTCTCCATAGCTTTGGGCGACAACAGTATAAAGTTTTCATAATATAGACTTCCTACGATGTCAGTTTCCCATCGATCAATATTCTTAAGAAGCTTCTCCTTGTCATTATGAAGTACTTAACCGATTAAGCAATACATCAGCTAAGCCATGTATATAGTTATAGTCCATTCTTTTGTGAAGCTTTAATACTCATTCTATAAATCGATAGCGTATATTATCCGCACACAAAAAAAAGGGTAAAATTCTCATAAGATCTCTTAGAGCATAAATATAGCTACCTGGTGACTACACGTGGTTCATTGTCTAGAATAAAAACACAGCTTTGCTATCAAAATTCCAAATATCCTCCCAAACAGTGATGATATCCTAAGGCTGAGCAATCAATTTGTTTAGAACCTGCACATCTGCGATCAATCATGTCATAGTAACTGGATCGTGTTCTAGACCTATAAAACCAAATTGATTAGACAATTTAAACCAACGATAGTTGAGAACAAAATATATAGATAAAATACGTTACCCTAAAAATTATGTATAAAGTTTTTACATTACTTTTAGTCTATACAACTTATCGCAGGGCATTAGAGACGTCAAACTCAATAAAATTCCTCAGCAGGAAAGGAAACAAATATCATTCATATGAAATAACGTCATAAAAACATAATAATAGGAAAATTTCTACCTTTATCTGGAATAACACAAACCATATCTATTCAATGCTTATTTTATCGGAATTAGAATGAATAACAGTGGTTACTAACTTCTCAGATTTGGTGTAAGCAACAATGTTGGGTCACAATAATAGTTGTGAATCTATAAATTTTCACGTATTTCCGTTGAGAAATGATTGTTAGTAATTCTATCTTTTTTTTTATATCTATATTCAAGTCTGTTATCCTCCCTTTATATTTATAGATGCACATATAGAAGATAAGATCAAATATGTTATCTTTAATTCAAAATTCGAATATTTTTATTATTAATTCAAATTCAAAATTTTATCTCAACTCATATATTTTTATCTTTCAAATCTCATTCGAACTCAAATTTGAAAAATAAAGATAATTACCAGTTAATAATTAGTTAGACAACCTCAGGATATTCTATTAAGTATTAGGTGACACCGCATAAAATATAAAATTTTGAGGTAAATACGTATTTGTGAAGAAAAAAAAGAGGTGAAATACCAATTCAGCCATATGACTAAAACATTCACAAACATTATTAACTTAAATGAACTGCTAAATCAAATAATAATTAGAGTAATGCAAACCATCCCTCACACGACCCTAAAGAGAAAAATAAACAGTTTTATACAACAAATCAGAAGTAATTACTTTAAAAGACACGATACCTAAACAAAAAATATTACTTCTAAAAATAACTTTACAAATAACCAGAGAAGAATCTGAACCGAGAGAGATAAATAAGTTTATAGAGATATGCAAAACCTTTGAATCCTAGCAATGTTGCTTTGTATCGTTGGCCATTCAGTGTCTTATAATCCCTCATGTTCTGTAGTGTAGAAGTATTTCAGCATCAAATTTTCTCATTTACATCCATGCGTTTACTTGATTCTTGATACCTATAGATTAATCAGAAAAAAATATAAGCATCATTCAAAGCAGTAGAACTTTCTTTTCAAAGGAGTAATTAATAAGGTTAATTTAATTTGCAAGGCACAGACTAACATTTGCTCCAAAAAACAATCACTTCATTGTGATGAAAAAGTCAAGGCAATAAATTTATGATAAATTTAAAAAGAATATATAGGTGTGCTGCTAACAGAGAAATCTCTATTATATAGGATATTAACATATCATTTATCTATTAAAAAATCCAACTGCCTCTGCTTACGGCTTACATTTTCTCCTCCTCCTTGGATGTGGCTTTGGAGCAGTTAAGACGAAGCCATCATAATCAGCTTCAGATTTTTTATTACTTTATTTGTCGGTGCGTTTGATTTTGGCTTCTTCTTCAGTATTAATACTCTCAATGAGATTTGTGCATGCGTTATGTGTATGTCAGAGTGACATTTAATTCAACATTTTCTTTGCAGAATTTTGCGTTTAATGAAAGAATTGAGAACATAAATGATTGATACTGGACCTTGCGCGCAGAGGAGGTACACTAAAATATGTATTATTGTTTTCCTTTATTATTTGATGCAGAAACAGAAGAGCATGTATTATTTTTCTAAGGGTATGCAGTTAAGTGAGGAAAAAAAGCAAAAGTTGGTATTGCTTATTATGGCAAAAAAATAAGCGTGCTTTAGAAAAAAAGAGATAGTAAACGAACCATTAGTATCATTTGTGTTTTCTAATTTGGAGAGCATATCAAAGAAAGGAAAAGAAAGGCGAAGGTCTATTGTATTAAACAGTATAATTATAGCAGTATAAAGAGGATTCATGAAGCAAACGGGTGTTTTTCATTTCTGTATTCTTCTTTATCTTGCCTTGTGTTTTGGGGCACGGGGTATGATGGACAATGATGTCAAAAACCACCGCAAGGACCAAAGTCAGGCAGGAGTAGCAACAGCTTCTTCCGCGTCGTTTTGAGCTCTTTCGAGGAATTGTATCTTCATGATCAGGTGCAATTTTCATGCTCTTTTTTTGAATTAGTTAGATTTCGTCTTCTTCAATCCATACGACCATAATTAGAATATTCTGTGTGTGTTTGTTTGTGTTGCAGATACTATGAAAGCAATTACATTAGACCAAACACAAAAAAATATATCAGAAGTTAGGGAAAAACACAAGTACCTATATTAAAAGTTCTTTTGCATATCTTCTATACGAGACGAATAAATTTTTTAAATTGAATTTGAATGAACAATAAATATTCTTTTTAAATTAATCAATGATTATCCTTCAGAATCATTTGATTGGATAAGGATTTTAAACCATAACTTTCTCATGAGCAAATTTGTAAAACAATTATCGTATCTAGAAGTATTCTCTTTTGCCTTCTTTTAGGAGAATTATTCATGAGAAAATATTTAATAATATTAAGCCAATATTGACACAACATCATAACTTTTGAGCCATTAAGTAAATAAAAATGCACGTTAACTTATAAAAATGAAGAATAGGTAGGATACGTTCTCTATTAAGCAGATGAACACATGACACACAACAAAAGTTTTGTATCAAACATTGCCAAAAGCTAAAAGATTATCTGCAATTCAAATTTAACCATCAAATAATATTTTCTATAAATATGATTTAAAAATGGATATAATTTTGTAATTCTTTTTTCATTACTTATCTTCAATTTGAATTTCATTGAACAAAAATATATACTATGTTTTAAATTTTTTATCCTTATCGCACTTTTCTTTAATTTGAATTTGAGTTCAAGAAATTGATCTTCTATATATGAAGTTAAATTGAAGATGAATATCTTTTAATTCTTTATCATTATCCAACTTATTTGTAATTTGAATTTGAGTTGGAATATAGATCTTTTATCGATAAACCTATATTATTTTACTATTTAAGATTGAATTATGCAATCAACTCAAGTTTGTTTATGTGAGTTTGCATTATGATTTTATTTAATGCTTAGCATTCAAATTTACTGATACTTGGCTATAATATAATTTAATCAGTCCGTTTTGTAAATGCCCTACAGAGGGTTATTCCTAATGAAAATTTGTTGTATATTATCTGTAGTAATTGCAACGAGAAAAGTTCTATTGTTTTTTAATGGTTTCATTATAGTCTTCGTTTGTCATTTTTTGTTTCGTTTCAGAAAGCGCAACTTCTGCATTTAAAGACACAAAAGATTAGTGCCCATGCAACCAGAGATAAAACCCAATTGGTGAAAGTGAATTGATTGGCATTTATCTCTCACATATCACATTGTTGAATTTGTTTCTTCTGAACAAATATCCAAATATGGAACAAGCATGGGGGTGCACCTCTCTTTCAAGAAATTCTTCTTCACAGTCATTGATATGTATAACAAACTACCAAGAGCCAAACGTGTACTTCTCACATTATACTGACAAAGCATAGAATAGATATTGAAATGAATTATCTACGCAAGCTAGATGCAATAGATATTTCTGGTTAGAGAATATTTTGTTTAGCTTTTCATTTTTTATGGGTTGTCTTGTGCAATAGAATTCATGTCACTAAGGTTCTTAAAGTCAGCTAGATTGTAGCAATGTGGCAAAGCACGAAAAAAAAAACAAAGGGACTTGGGTTAATCTGAGACGAGGTTGGAAGACTTTTTGAGTGAGGCAATGCTCGAGTCTTTGGGGACATTTACATGTCTTTCGTATTAATTTACCTGAGCCTTTTTAATATATGAATCAAGTACTCATTCAAAAGCTATTCAATGATCATATGATTATTTATTTTATTAATATCATGAATTTTTCATATTGGGTGTACTGTGTAAAAAAGTAAAAATTTCATATTGGGTGTAGTGTGTAAAAAAGTAAGATGGCAATTGTAGAAAGATGTCCAAGCAAATATATTATATAAGAATCTTTCTCTTCAACAATTCGAATGAACTTTTTCTCCTATCCTGTTAAGTAAGTTTATGGAATCATCAATGGACTCTGAATCTAATTGCACATACACAAAATCATACGACAATTTAAGATGGAGGACATAATTTTCCTTCCCTGATGGCCTTTTGATAAACGGTGTGGATCAAATGGTTTAAATATCACATTTGATAAAATAATAAAATATTTCATATGATCAAGCAAATAAAATAATAAATTTTTATATTTTTTTCTCTAACACTTTCCGTGCAATGCGCGGGTACGTATACTAGTTCTCTTTTTAATAACTAGTCTTAGTACCCGCGCGATGTGCGGTCGGGATATTATTAATTATGTAAATTATGATCTTGTTTGTTTGGAGCATTTTAAATCTAATTGTTTTAATAAAATAAAATTTTAGTTTTGCTTCCTATGCAATGTGTCCTTGAACCAAAAAAAATATGAAATCAAAGATGATAAAAACTTGCCTGCACTGGTGTCTGGTGATTATACACCAAAATAATAAATACGTGACCCATGTCTTTATATATATATATATTCTTATCCCTAATCATTGCTCCCTCCTGTCCAAAATGGGATGGGGCTCCTCTTCATTTCCACCCTCTCCATTTCCAGTCTCTCCAGTTCCTACTTGGATGAAAGACACATGTCATAATTAATAATTAATGGTTGAGATCTAATTTCCTAAATCAAGGTCCTACCTATAGTTAGAATAACAAATATTTTCTTTATTTACTCTAAAAAGATTTGACAATCCCAAAATTCTAGCTAAAACATTATCTCGCCTATAAATTAATCCTAAAATTTTCTTTCTTTCCTATTTATTAGGTGTCATAAAAATGACTTATAAATTTTCTTTTCTTGAATTAAAATTAAAGCACGAAGTATACAAAAAAAAATATGGGAACATATCCAGATGGAAGGGGGGGGGGGGGGGAATTAAGAAGAACTGTACAAAAAAAAATTGTTCAAAAGAAAAAAAGCACGTAATAAATAGGAAAAAAAAATTAAGATTGATTTATAGGTGAGATAATGTTTTAGTTAGAATTTTGGGATTGTCAAATTTTTTTAGAGTAAATAAAGAAGATATTTGTTATTGAGCCTGTTTGGATGGGCTTAAAATAAGCAGCTTATAAGTCAAAAAAAATAAGTTGGGGTAGGCTAACTTATTTTTTTTGGCTTATAAGCTGTTTTCAGCTTATAAGCTGCTTTAGATAAGTTAAGCCAAACGGATCCAATTATTTTTTTGGGCTTATTTTTTGCACAAAATGACTTTAAGCTGGTCAACCAAACACTCAAAAAAGTTAAAAACAGCTTATATGCAACTTAGAAGCCAATCCAAACGGGCTCCTAACTATGGTTAGGACCTTGATTTGGGCAATTAGATCTCAACCATTAATTATTAACTATGACATGTGTCTTTCATCCAAGTAGGAACTTGGGGAAAATGGAGAGAGTGGAAATGGAGAGGAGCCCCATCCTTCAAAATTAGTTTTTTTCACGCCCCTTAAAAAAACACTAACTCCTAGAAAAAAATAGGATTTTGACTATTCTATCCATAACTAATAAGACTCTTGCTTATTTATTCCCTTGAGTAAATAGGGGCAAATCTAATATAATAAAGTTAATTCCTTCTTGATTTTGTAAGTGAACATTTAGGGCCTGTTTGGAAAGCCACCCAGGTAATTGGAACTGAGTGTAATTGGGTGTAATTACACAGTTTGACCTGTTTGTTTGACCAAATAATTACACAGTTAGGTGGGAACTGAGTGTAATTGACAGGGTGTAATTACACTCTCCAATTCTCAAGGGGTGGGGGGTTGAGAACTAGGTGTAATTACACCCTGTAATTACAGAGTTACTTTTTAGTCTATTTCTTTTTAATTTCTTTTTATTTTAATTTATTTTTATTTCTTTTAATTTTTAATTTATTTTTTATTTCTATTATTTTAATTTCTTTTTATTTTTATTTTTTAATTATTTTTATTTTTTAAATGTATTTTTCTTTTTATATTATTTATTTTTCACTTCCTTTCTTCTCATTCCCAACCTTTACTTCTTGTGGTTTCATGTAATTGCTCGTATTTTTTTTATTTTTTTATTTTATTCATTTAGCGTAACCGTGTTATTATTCTAATTTTGAAACTACACCTCTTAATATTGGAAAGAATGAGTTATTAACAAACTTGGCATATAACGAGTGACGTTATTAAAGTAGAATTTCGTTGTGAATGAGGTTATATATATTTTCCCTTTCTTTTGAATTATTTACTTAAGTTACGTTGGAACTTACTTATGTAATGTTAGAAGTTGACATAAGAGTATTATGTTAAACTTTTTCTTTTGGATTTTGAATTTAGGTTATATTTTCAATTTTAAGTTATTTGCTTTCATATTGCATGTTGTTTATTTTTTACTTATATTTGATGGATTTTTTGTGTCAAACATTTGGATAATGTTATTACATTATATTTATAAATATTATTTTTTTGTCAAACATCCAATCCATGACGTGTGCACAAAAAAAGTCTTATTTTAAGTTTTATAATTAATTAAAATTAAATATTATTAATTTGAAAATATATATCAATTATTTTTTACAATATTAGTTAAAAATATATGATTATTAATTAATATATTTCAAGAAACAATGTGTTATTAAATAACTAATTTAATATCATTTATAAAGGTAAATATTTTTTAAATATTAATTTTAAAATTTTTAATTAAATTTTATTTTTAAATTAAACTAACTATGTAATTACACTTGTGCAATCAAACAGCAAGCTTGTAATTATACTGTTATTACATTATGACAAACAAATAGGTCGTTGTAATTACACTACTGTGTAATTACTAGGCTGTGTCATTATTACCCTAGTAATTACACCAATTCCAATTACCTGGTGGCTTTCCAAACAGGCCCTTAATTGAATGAAAATAAAAAGGGTAAGCGGACACTTATGTTGATCCGGAGGTAGTACTTAATTGCACATTCTCTTGTATCAGAATGTATCAATTCTTTTTTATTTTGTTTTTAGCTTTGTACTACTTCGATTATGTGGTCTTACCAATAGATAATTTTTTTCATCATAATCTTTTTTGAAAAAATTCTCATCTCAAATTCAAATAGCCTATCCTTATGTTTTTTAAAATTCTGCATTTCTTACTTTTCGACTTTTTTTATGTTCATACATTATTCGCACCATATTTTTAAAAAAACGTTGCATGTGGATTTTCATGAAATTTCCACTTAGTGCAAAGTATTCAACAAAAATCCTCTATAAAATTAAAGCAAATGAATTTTAATCATCCTTGTTTTCTTAATGTAATGAACTCAGTAGGAATAATTCTATGAAATTCAAACAAAATAAAGTATTGCCATGTGGTTTTTTAATTACCATTTGATTTGATATTCTTTCTTATTACTCATCTCCAGAACTTTTTGATAAAAAAAACAATTTTAAAATAAACTGATTTCAGAAGTTTGGCCAAACAAATTATTAATCACATTGCAAATTACTCGCTTTTTTTATTCATTGCAATTATGCATATATACTACTTTTATTGTATTGCTCGAAATTATTTCATTTATTATATTGTGTCATTAACATTTTTGAGTATTTTTTTAGTTACTTCAATTTACTTTTTAAAATTAATTTATAGTATAAGTACCCTGCTATCCTTGTTATATATTCGTTTCCCTGCATGTTTTAGTTAACTTTCCCATTTATTGTCTTATCTATAATCCAAATGTTTGATTTTGTTATTGGAAAGTAAATGTTTGATTTTGTTATTGGAAAGTCCAATAAAATACATTTGCTTTAGAACTACTATAAAATTTGCTCCATAAAGATGGCAAGTTACACAAGAAAAAGAATAACTGAAAGAAAAAAGCGATAGCAAATTTTTGAGATTATAATTTATATGTATCCATTTAGGTGTAATGGTATTGAAAAACTTTTGGTAGCTAAATAACTACTCACGTAAAATATTGACAATTTAAGTTCCAATTAGATTGTTGTTAAAAAAAATTGAGGTGTAAAATAACATTTAAATTTTTTGCCTTAAATGTTCTCTTAAAAATGTCAATGAACAACTTAAAAAATTTGTAAGTTAGTATAATCTTATATACAATATACTAAAAAAAAAAAAAAAAAAAAAACTTTTTTAAAGGTAAAGATACTGTAAATAATTCTAAGAGAATGTAAAAGTAAAAACTTCAAACTTTCATCATTTTATTCGTCTCCACACAATGAGATATCTAAAAGACTTTTCTAAAATAATGAATTAAGAAATCCATCAGATTTAACATCAAAAAACTACTATCATGAATTTTTTCTGTCTAAGAGAGTAAGAGGTAACCATTATAATTGACATAGCATCAAAAGAAGATATTTGTTCCACCCAGTAGAAGCAAGGCACAACACACAGTAATCCATAATTATTATAGTTTTATTTTACTTCTAAACTCAAACACATAAACAACAATTACTAATCAATTTCTCTCAAAAACAGTATCCCGAACGCCTTGAAAACATAAAATCAATAAAGCGAAAGCAAGGACACAAGTTAATAACAGAGATCTTAAACTTCGTAAATTTAAAAATTATTAGAGTAAGACCTCTAATATTTAATGCTAGCTGGTGAAATAATTTTCCACTCACCGAATTTGTGTACCCTAAATACCCTGAAATTATGAACTTGCCTTCAACAATAAATAGCAATTCGAACTACATAGTCCATCTACAAAATTTTCTTAATATAATCAAAGGATGGTAGTATGGGTATCTGTTTACCCCAAAATTAGGTAATAAGTTGAATTTGTAAGTGAGGTATAGGATATGTGGATACTTTAATTTTATTTTGATTAATGAAAAATGTATATGTGGATTCGTTTATAGATGACTTAAATATGTGTAAATCAGTATGCTAACGATTTGGACGAATGTGTTTGTGTTATGGGTTTGAGCTAGATATATATGTGTGTTACAGTGCAATATTGAATAATATGCTTAAATGAAGTTAATACTTCAAACCGGACCAAAACCAGAGAGAATGAGAGAGAGAGAAAGAAAGCTTCAATATAAATTCTAATACAATCTTTTGGATCTGAAAAGCCAACCCTTAAAAGTAGGGAAGTGCTCCCTATTTTTAGTTTTATCTATGGGCCTTTCATACATCATAAAACCCCTTTAGAATAAAGGAAGCCCTAATATGGATAAGGTTGGATCGTACGGTCTGACACCCGTACGACTGACAGTAATAGGTGGCAAAACGATCTTCACACGTGGCAATTGAATAACTGATTAACCGGACCAACGGCCACGATCATAACGGTCATGAAGAAACCGGACTAACGGCCACGATCGGCTCAGCCATATATAAACCGGACCAACGGCCACGATCAAGTCAGCCATGTAGAAATCGGACTAACTGATAAGTAGTTTGCCCCGGATAAATCGGACCTTATGGTTTTCCTCCGGCTCCTTCTGATCAAACACTGCTGATGCAATTCCCCCGGTCTGAACGCTCTCGTTTTCTCCCTTTTCCTGGCCCCCGGTCCCACCGGTCAAACGTTAACCCAGTTTTTACCGGATAAAGATAGTCCCCACACTTCCCGGACCGAAGTTTTGCCGGAGGAACGGGAAGTGGATGAGTCGCGAAACCGGTGGTTCCATAGGTTCGTTCTTATCTTTTCATTTTGGCGGGAACAGTTACGTCACAACTTTCTGCCATTTGCCACGTGTCACGCCCCGAGCGATAAATTTCTGTAACCGCCGTTACGCACGTCTTTTCAAATCACGTCTTATTAATTATGGGACACGTGGCATCCCC
>NW_026725931.1:0-48274 GCF_029784015.1 Lycium ferocissimum
ATTTTTAAAGGTACCCCCCCCGGGCGTGTGTTTTTTTGGGCGTTCTATATATAATATGCACCTTGGGCTTTTGGGAAAATCTGATTGTAATCGAGGATAGGTAGCTTCGACTTGCGTATGTTTGGCCTTATACTTATATCGGCTCGTTCGTAATAGTGTATGACTATAGATAACAAGGGTATACGAGTGTCCAGCTCGGGCACTAGTCACGGCCTACGAGGTTGGGTCGTGACAAACTCAGGCTCCAGGGCCCAGTCTCGATAGAATAACTAAGGCTCCTGCGGTGGGCCCCGCCTCTGCCCGGGAGTCGAGCACTACGGGGGAATCGTGGCGGATCTCCCAGGGGATCAGTCTGCGATGGAGCCGGCGGGAGCTCCTTCGGCGGGCCACACGGAGCCTGAGGTCCGAGATGCTCTAGGGGCCTTATTAGCACCCCCGCGCGGTCTGAAGGTGGCGTCTTCGTCCATCAACGTCTGCGCTGCGTATAGGAAGAGGAGTCGAACGATCTTTCCCTGAGTTAAGAAGCTCTGTACGATTTAAGACGAAGGAAAGATGATATCCTAAATGCGTAGCTTCGTTTATAAATGGGTGCCACACTCGAAAAAAAAAATTCCTAGACACGGTCTGGACCCCCGGGGGTTTAAACCGCTCGATCCCCTTTTTTCACGACCCCCCGTGGCCATGACTAGTGCCGGGGGACACTCGTTCCTTGTTATCTATAGTCATACCTACAACAGAACAGGATATATGTATAAGGGGGAAAACATTCGTCAAAACCCCACCCGAAGAGTTAAATTCTCGTTAATATGGAAAAAAAGGGGGTATATTTTGGGGGGAAAGTCCCAAAAAAACACACGCGGGAGGCTCCCCTAACCATTAATTAAAATATTTAACTAGCGGCCCCCCCTTTCGGGGGGCGCCCACAAAGTCTAACCTATAACAAACAACCCCACCACCCCCGGACCACGGACCTCAAAGTAACGACTCACTGCGGGGGGGCCCGCGTTTCAAAATAACATATGTACATATCAAAAAGGTTATACCACGAAACTATGCTCCGAACAAAGGAGCACTCGAAATAGCCGAGTAGATACCCTAGGCCGAAGTGATCCCGAAACGAGCGTCCGCACCGCGGCATTAAACGCAGCCCCCCCCCCCCCCCCGAAGAAAGGGGGTCGCACGGAATATGTACCGAGTATGTAAAGCATGAACATAGTAAATGGAATCATATTCGAGACAAGGTGAACAGATTCAATGCAACAAACAGTAGTTTCATAAAACTTGCCTTTGAACATATTTCAATCCGTATCGTTCTCATATAATGTCACTATAGTATTTCATAATCAAAGCCGTACAATCATTCGTATGTAACATATATAACGTGTCCCGCCCTCTAGTGAGGAACTCGTAATTATAATCATAACATTATAAACATAAGCATATACGTGTCCCTACTTCTTCAAGAAGGGACTCGATAATAAGAAATGCACGCCCTCCGGTCTCCATCTCAAAATCATCATATCATCATCATCATATATATATATCCGGGGTAGGCAAGGTTGCCTCTGAATTAGATCTACGGCTAATTGTGGGGGCGGTGCATCCGGTATTCCATGTGTCCATGCTTCGAAAGTGTATAGGTGATCCGTGTGTGGTGTTTTCTGCGGATGATGTCCAAGTAAATGTGTGTTGTCCTACGAAGAGCGTACCGATAGCTATACTTGACCGTCGGATCGGGAGATTGCGAACCAAAGACGTGGTTTGAGTTAAAGTATTGTGGCGAATAATAACGGGGAAGAGATGACCTCGGGAAGGCGAGAGGAGATGAAGAAGAGATATCCCATTTGTTTACTACGCCAACGCAGTAATCTAAACTCCTTGCTTAAATATGTAAATGATCTGATCAATCTATGTGCTATCGATAAAAGAACCCTTTTCCCCGATTCTTATAAGACCCGGTGGGGTTAGGACAACATTCGAGGACGAATGTCCTAAAGGGGGGAAGAATGTTATGTCCCGTATCTTTACATAGGGACATTATAAAGCTAAGTGCGACAAGTTAAAGACAAAGCGGTTTTAGGGTTCCCGGTAAGGGTTTTCACCTCCCGATTTTGTTTCTATGCACAAGTTGCCTATAGATTTCAATTGGTATGGAAAGATTATCGGAGATTAGGGATTAATCAACCATAAGTGGGTTATTAAGTGGGATTGGGAGCAAAAATCTGCCCACTATCTTAAAGCCATGTTTGGCCGTGCATAGTAGTGCAATGGTCAAGGATTCTTGACCAAAAGTTTAAGTGGGACACTTGTCCAACCCTTGCAACTCATATATAAGGAAAAATTCTGATTCATACCTCATTATACAATTCATTTCAACATCTCAAAGATTAATAACATAGAGAGAGAAAGGGAAACTCGGCCCCAGAGCTAGCCGAGAGTGAGGGTCCAATTTCTTCAAAAACAATTTTTTCCTAAGTAATCCAACTCTATTGAAGGTATATTAACGTGTAGCATCCATTGATATAGCAAGAACAAGTGTTAAAATCCAAGAAGTGAAGGTGGAGGCTAGCCGATTGAAGTATAGTTACAAGGTAAGAATGATCATTGTTCTTGTGTCAGTATGATGATTTGAATGTACAATTCGTGCATGTTGTTGTTGGATTGATGTTGTGGTTGAACCGCGGGTGAGCCGTGAGCTTGGTGAAGCCATGGTTGGTTTCATGTTGCATGTTTTGTTGATGAATTGAATGTGTGTCAACATATGTAAATGTACAAAGATTGTGAAAGTTGGTTTTAATGTTGCATGTTGATATTGGACCGGTCCTCTAAAAATTTACATGAGCCGTGTTGTCACGACCCGGCCTCCGTGGCCGTGATCCGGTGCCCTACTCAAAAATCCGAACGACTTGCAATTCAAATCATCAAAATACCACACGATCGGATTTAACGGTACATTATTCTAACCGATAATCGAAAATCGACATCATACAAATGCGTCCTAAGCGGTCGCCGTGTCAAACATCACATCGAATCAAAGTTGGCACGTACATCGCTTCGTACACACTCATGCAAATGTATGGGCCATATCGCCATAGTAGCATACGGGCCACTTAAGGACGCAAATCGAAATCATATACAAACAAACCGAAACCACACACAAGCAGACCGGACCCCGACCCACAAACATGACTACAGCCCTACAAATGTACGTACATACGAACATATGACGGGACGGGCCCCGCCGTACCCAAACAAAAAGTGGCAAATATACGGAATATCCAGCGAGCGTATATACCAATGTGGGCTCCTGATCGGGAGCACCCCAAAGTAGCGAGAATAGGTAGCCTAAACCGGAATCACCCAACCGAGGGCCGTACCCCGCGGCATGAAACGCGCCCCTTCGAAGAAAGGGGGTCGATACGGAAAAATCACGAGTATGTAAAGCAGAAGGTACGGTAATCCAAATCATAACTGGAGTCAGAGGATACAGAAACAGATACAAAAGTAACAGATCAAACCTGTGCGGACTTGCGAATGTACAAAATGCAAACAGAAATCATGCATAAGGCTCAGGAACGTGGTCACCCCCTGACGCTGGTGCCACAACACATCATACTCCTGAAGTTTTCAAATCCCCGTACATCTCCGAACACATCATAATATCACACACATCAAATCATCAGAATAGATCAGATGCCATATCACATCATAACGCCATAAACGGTAACCGGCCCTATGGCGAGGTCTCGGAAACCGTAACACATCATATCGAATATGTCATAAGGCGCACGATCACATAACCGGCCCGAGTACCGGCGAACGAAATCATAATAGTCGGCACGAGCAGAGTAATGCAGAAATCATATGCATATTAAAAGTAAATTCCAAAACTCAGCACATAATTTATGCACATATCCATTAGTGACAGAGGGTTCAGAATGAGTATCGAGTCCATCGAAAATTAGTATACAGAAATCGCAGACTCTTGAGTTATCAATTTTTCTCAAAACACATCGTAGGTCATTTTCAGAAAATTTTAGCATCATTCATAGTAACGAACTTTCAAATATCATTATCGGACATTTCAAACGGACTTTAGAGTCATAGGCGAACGTTTTCTTTTCATATCATACGAAGCTGAGTTAAACAGATCAAATAAAGGAAGTCTCGGGACTTGCGGGCCCACCTCGGGTCAAGTCGAGGCGGCGAGCACAAATTACGAACATTAGGCTCCAATAAGTCATCTAGGGAAGTTTCGGAGCAATTCGGATTCATTTGCGGAAGTTACGAAGGTTAAGCATTCTTTTAACCAAATATGAGGTTTATAGTTCAATCGCGCTGAATGAATAGTGCCCAAAGTCAAACTCGGATTTCCAGGAGCAGAATTTATCCCGAGGTTCCGTTCTTAACCTAGTAAGTCTAGGACATGCCAAGTGAAGAAAAGGTAGGCTTTACATACCTTACGGACGTCTTATGCTCGCTTTATCTCCAATCCCGTTTCGCTTAGAATCCGCAAATGGTCAAAGTCACCAAATATAAATCATATGGTTTTGGGGAGTTTATTCTTAGCCCTTA
Organism: Lycium ferocissimum; assembly: GCF_029784015.1. Lineage (NCBI taxonomy): Eukaryota > Viridiplantae > Streptophyta > Magnoliopsida > Solanales > Solanaceae > Lycium > Lycium ferocissimum. The sequence goes on from NW_026725931.1 coordinate 4,576, forward strand.
CTTGTCTACAAGAATTTGGGCAGCATCTCTATAAATCCAACATCCCCGAGCTTTAAACTCGGCTTAAACGACAACAACCAACCCAACAACAACATCAACAATACCAAGAATATCAATAATCGTCACAAAACACGCTATAAGATAAATAGTCTTCTTTTCTACATAAGGCAACAAGTTCCATTCCAACTTCACAATATCCAACTAATGTCATTATTCTCATATTCACTAGCTAACCCAAGGTTATTCAAACATATTTCAATGACTTTCCGAATGATATTCACAAATTCAAGTATTCACCAATTCCATATTCTACCCAAAACCTCTAATCTTCAACATGCATATTCATAACATTTTTCCATCTTCCAATTTCATAATTCATAATCATAATTCACATCTAAGATCTTACTTTCATTATATAAAAACCATATAAAAATCACATAAATTTCTCATAACAACATACAACCAACTTCAACGCCAACTTGGTTCATTAAACCTTTCTTTTCATCGCAAACATCACAACAACACAACTAACAAACTAATTGAACTTAAATTCATTCTTCATCCACACTAACATGGCTCACGGCCAAGCTTGTTATTCACATACACACACGCCATGCACACACACACCACACTTCCATAATTCTCATCTACTTCTATTCATTATAACATGCAAACTTATTCCATAACACAAGAAATGGAATTCTTACCTTTTTCTTCAATTTCAACTTTGCCGCAAACATGGTTCTCCCGCCAAACCAATTATACCACGTCGGAGAGCGTCTTGAGCTTGTTAAGAATTCACAAAGAACAAGATTTTTGGATAAAAATTGAAGCTCCAAGAATTTTTTCTTCTTCTTCTTTTTTTTTTCTTGGAGCCGAAGCTCCCTCTTTTCTTTTGTTCTTGTTCTTTTGTTTCTCCTCTCAAATTTTCTTGAAAGTTCTAAGTGATAAAGACCCCCTTAATATAATTTTATCACATGATTTTTAATGACATGGGCTTGGGCCTTTTAATGCCCATGGCCGGCCACCCTATAAGGATTGGGCCTTCAATTTTTTTCTTATTTTGTTGAGCCCAATTCATTAGAAATCTCATTTTTGTAATTCCCGAAATAAATTTCGAAAATTCCAATTTTGCCCTTAGGCCTTCTCCAATGCTCTCATATCAATATTTTCCATAAGTAGCAACATACACACCTCATAAAGTCAAAGCATGACCTTATTCTTACAAATCACAATTATGTCCAAATTTCCCGAATATACGAAAACACGGGATATAACATCCTCCCCCCCTTTAAAACATTCGTCCTCGAATGTTAAATCAACCTTATGGGTCTTCCAAACACTTCGGGGGAGGCCTTCCTGCCAATTACATACTCACCCTTGATCGAAGTAATTGTAAGAGCCTTCACGTTCCAAGTCCTTCTATCATTTTCCGATATTACTGTATTAGGGCTGCTCGGAATCTTTCTTAGTCCAGCGGTTTGCATAATCTTAAATAGGACATATGACGAACAGAATCTTTATCAGAACCAGAAGATCAGACGGATGTCAGACAGAATCAGATCCGGAATCAGAAGACAGAAGCATAATCCGACGTTATCTTAAGAAATTCGTAATCAGAACCAGACACACAGGAGCATATCGGACAAACCCATAATCAGAGTCAGACGTACTGAACTATATCGGATAGGTCCATAATCAGAATCGACGTATAGAAGTAGACCAGACAGATCCGTATCCGTACAAAAATATATGATCGGAGTCGGACGTACAAAGGTATATCGGACAAACGTGTTCGGATTCGGAAGTGCCGTACAACGGACAAAATCATACTCCGACGTCATATCAAACGGGTTCATAACCAAAGCCAAACGTACGGAGTATATCGAACGTACCGTAATCGAGTCACACATACGAAGGTATATTAGACAGATTTGTAACCAGAATCAGACGTACGGGGCTACGTCGGACGTATTCGTAACCAGAGTTAGGCGTACAGAGATATGTCAAACAGATTCGTAATCAAAGTCGGATGTACGGAGGTACATCAGATAGAAGCATAATCGGATTCGGAGATATAGAGGCATAATAGACGAGTTTCATCGAAATCGGAGGCGTAGAAGTATGGCATACAAAATCTCGATCAAAGTCAGACCACCTTTCACTAATGCTTCGGGTTTACGGAAGTTCCCTTGCTAACGTTTCCTTACTCACTCGAATTTTCGTGCCCCGAATTATTTCATCAAAACATTCGATAGGCTACAGCAATTGAGTTTACATCCTTACCAGCGTTGTCTTATCGCAAAAAGGTCATTTCCACATATCCATTCGCAATGTTTTCAAATTCTCATTCGAACCCTTTCCTAATTTCTTCTAACTCGATCTAGGTATTGCAACATAATTTGTAAGTCAAAGATCCCCGAACAACACCCTTTCTACATATCTTTTTCTTGACCAATATGGTCACCAAGAAACAATCATATATATCCATATACATTTACTATCACCTTACCACGCAAACATTTCCAAACGTTTATTTAAGCTTATTCTGATTTCAGAACCACGTTGCTCTTTCTTCTTCCTAATATCCTTAATCACTTTCTTTTTCAAACCTCGTCACACTAGATATCTTCCGACCATAATTCATAACATAATCAGAGTCAATCTACTTCCTGACCCTTATTTTCCACCTTCCTCTTTGCCTCCCGTGTCTCATTTGTAATGACTTTCATTAAGCGCAACGTCCGTCGTTGGAACTCGCCTCTCGATCAACGTAATCATCAGGGGTAAGGTCCGACACATACATACATATTCATTACCATTTTACTTACAAACGTTCTCAGCCGCTTTCCAAATTGCTCTAAATCCCGAGCGATCCGGCACTTCCTTCCTTGCACCCACTTCGTTTGCTTCGATGCAACGCGACACGAGGGTGCTAGCTACTTCACGCACTTCCTTCCTTTCCTTAGGTTACCCCAAATCTTCCATTTATTTCTTATACCTTCAATTGTGAAAATTTCATATCCTTCCCGTGGGGTCACCCATCCTTTAAGTGCTCGGTCTTAGCACGCTTAACTTCAAAACTTTCGTGCGTTCTGATGCGTTATTGCTAATATAACTATGTCAATTGCCCCACACGACCTTTGTCACGTAATTTAGGGCAGGTCAGAGTCTTTCTAAATTTTCGAAAATTTGTGTAGCGGGTCCCACCCTGCTTTAGGGAAGGTTGTTCACATTTCTAACTATACAATCATCAATTTACTCCCGCACATACATATCATTCCTTTTCATCCTGGTCTCCTTAATTGCCACTGACAATGAAAACGTTTCATTCACCATTATTTAGAACCATTAAGACATCGGCTTTTCCTTTCTCTTTCAATTTTTAACTTTACGTTACAATCGTGCTTCAAATTCCTTACCCAGCATTCGTCCTTCATACCTTTGCTTACCTGCGTACGGTGTAGCTTCGACATCATCGTACACTATCTTACGTCGATACCGTTCCCAATTTGAAATCAAAAGTTAGTAAAAAGAATCCATTTCTCGCGGGCCGGCTCTATCGCACGATCTAAGATCCAAAGAAAGGTAACATCCTAAATGTCCGTAGCCTCTTGTTTATAGATGTGGTGCCACACACCGATAAACAAGACTCTACGAGACACGGCGTGTAGCATTCCGAGGACAAAGCGCTCGATACCACTTTTGTCACGACCCGGCTCGTGGGCCGTGGCGGGTGCCTACTCGGGCACCGAATAGACTTACAATTCAAATCATCAAAATACCACACGATCGGATTTAACGGACATTATTCGGACCGATAATCGAAAACCGACATCATACAAATGCTTTGTCCTAAGCGGTCGCCCGTGTCAAACATCACATCGGAATCAAAGTTGGCGGAATGTACATCGCCGGACACACTCGTACAAACGGATGGGCCATATCGGCCATAGTAGCATACGGGGCCACTTAAGGACGCAAATCGAAATCATATACAAACAAACCGAAACCACACACAACGGCCCGGACCCACGACCCACAAACATGACTACGAGGGCCTACAAACAGAACGGACATACGAACATATGACGGGACGGGGCCCCGCCGTACCCAAACGGTAGCAAATATACGAATATCCAAAGCGAGTATATATACCAATGTGGGCTCCCGGATCGAAGGGAGCACCCCAAAGTAGCAGAATAGGTAGCCTAAGCCGGGGAATCACCCAACCGAGGGCTTGTCACGCACACGCGGCATGAAACGCGGCCCCCGAAGAAAGGGGGTCGGTACGAAAAATGCAGTATGTAAAGCGAAAAGTACGGTAATCCAAATCATGGCGGAGTCGGAAGGATACGGAAACCGATACAAAAGTAACGAGATCAAACCACGTGCGGAATTGCGAATGTACAAAATGCAAACAGAAATCATGCATAAGGATCAGGAACGTGGTCACCCCCTGACGCTGGTGCCACAACACATCATACTCCAGAAGTTTTCAAATCCCTGTACATCTCCGAACACATCATAATATCACACACATCAAATCATCAGAATAGATCGGATGCCATATCACATCATAACGCCATAAACGGTAACCGGCCCTATGGCGAGGTCTCGGAAACCGTAACACATCATACTGCCGAATATGTCATAAGGCGCACGATCACATAACCGGCCCGAGTACCGGCGAACGAAATCATAATAGTCGGTACGAGCAGAGTAGTGCAAAAATCATATGCATATTAAAAGTAAATTCCAAAACTCAGCACATAATTTATGCACATATCCATTAGTGACAGAGGGTTCAGAATGAGTATCGAGTCCATCGAAAATTAGTATACAGAAATCGCAGACTCTTGAGTTATCAATTTTTTCAAAACACATCGTAGGTCATTCTCGGAAAATTTTAGCATCATTCATAGTAACGAACTTTCAAATATCATTATCGGACATTTCAAACGGACTTTAGAGTCATAGGCGAACGTTTTCTTTTCATATCATACGGCGAGTTAAACGGATCAAATAAAGGAAGTCTCGGGACTTGCGGGCCCACCTCGGGTCAAGTCGAGGCGGCGAGCACAAATTACGAACATTAGGCTCCAATAAGTCATCTAGGGAAGTTTCGGAGCAATTCGGATTCATTTGCGGAAGTTACGAAGGTTAAGCATTCTTTTAACCAAATATGAGGTTTATAGTTCAATCGCCGAATGAATAGTAACCCAAAGTCAAACTCGGATTTCTAGGAGCGAGAATTTATCCCGTGGTTCCGTTCTTAACCTAGTAAGTCTAGGACATGCCAAGTGAAGAAAAGGTAGGCCTTACATACCTTACGGACGTCTTATGCTCGCTTTATCTCCAATCCCGTTTCGCTTAGAATCTGCAAATGGTCAAAGTCACCAAATATAAATCATATGGTTTTGGGGAGTTTATTCTTAGCCCATACTTGTCTACAAGAATTTGGGCAGCATCTCCCCTATAAATCCAACATCCCCGAGCTTTAAACTCGGCTTAAACGACAACAACCAACCCAACAACAACATCAACAATACCAAGAATATCAATAATCGTCACAAAACACGCTATAAGATAAATAGTCTTCTTTTCTACATAAGGCAACAAGTTCCATTCCAACTTCACAATATCCAACTAATGTCATTATTCTCATATTCACAAGCTAGCCCAAGGTTATTCAAACATATTTCAATGACTTTCCGAACGATATTCACAAATTCAAGTATTTCCACCAATTCCATATTCTACCCAAAACCTCTAATCACATGCATATTCATAACATAATTTTTCCATCTTCCAATTTCATAATTCATAATCATAATTCACATCTAAGATCTTACTTTCATCATTATATAAAAACCATCTAAAAATCACATAAATTTCTCATAACAACATACAACCAACTTCAACGCCAACTTGGTTCATTAAACCTTTCTTTTCATCGCAAACATCACAACAACACAACTAACAAACTAATTGAACTTAAATTCATTCTTCATCCACACTAACATGGCTCACGGCCAAGCTTGTTATTCACATACACACACGCCATGCACACACACACCACACTTCCATAATTCTCATCTACTTCTATTCATTATAACATGCAAACTTATTCCATAACACAAGAAATGGAATTCTTACCTTTTTCTTCAATTTCAACTTAGCCGCAAACATGGTTCTCCCGCCAAACCAATTATACCACGTCGGAGAACGTCTTGAGCTTTTTAAGAATTCACAAAGAACAAGATTTTTGGATCAAAATTGTAGCTCCAAGAATTTTTTCTTCTTCTTCTTCTTTTTTTTCTTGGAGCCGAAGCTCCCTCTTTTCTTTTGTTCTTGTTCTTTTGTTTCTCCTCTCAAATTTTCTTGAAAGTTCTAAGTGATAAAGACCCCCTTAATATAATTTTATCACATGATTTTAATGACATGGGCTAGGGTCTTTTAATGCCCATGGCCGGCCACCTTATAAGGATTGGGCCTTCAATTTTTCTTATTTTGTTGAGCCCAATTCATTAGAAATCTCAATTTTGTAATTCCCGAAATAAATTTCCAAAATTCCAATTTTGCCCTTAGGCCTTCTCCAATGCTCTCATATCAATATTTTCCATAAGTAGCAACATACACACCTCATAAAGTCAAAGCATGACCTTATTCTTACAAATCACAATTATGTCCAAATTTCCCGAATATACGAAAACACGGGATATAACACGTGTGTTGTAGGCTTTAATAGAGTCATGTTTAATATTCTTGTACATGTATTGGAAGTGGATTGAATGTGTTTTTGTATGGATAAATGGGTGAAAACTATGAAGTTGTTGGAGTAATGTGGAAACCGTGTAAGGGGGACTGTTTTAGGGGGATTGTAGATTGTTTTGTGCCAAGTTTTAATTGTTGTTGTTATGGAAATTATGGTGTATTGTATGCATATGGAATATATGAAATGAGGTGTAAAGAAATGAATCATGTTGAAGGAGGAAAACAGTCCAAACCGTGGACTGCTTTGATGATAGGAGTAGAGTTGTGCGTTTTGAATGTTGATTGTTGCTATGGGTGTATAGTGAAAGTGAAATTTAATGATTCAAGTGGAAATTGAAATGGTTTGTGAGCTGTTGTATGAATAAATATGATGTTAAAACAGTTCCAAATATTTTTGTAAGTAATGTTGTAAACGTGTTGTTGTCGTTGTAAGTTAAAGCTGGAAAGTTGCTAAATGAGAATGGAAATGTTGTGTGTGTTGTTTGGCAGTGAGTTGGGACTGAATTGAATGATATGCAAGCTGTCCAAAGTTCCCTAAGTCATGTTAAACAAGTTTGGAATGAGATAAGAAAGGAATGATTAGCAATGTTAGCTTGTAGCACTAGTTGGTTTGAATGCGAACGAAACGTCGTCTAAATGTTTGAAAGGGATTGTGAGTGTTAGAGTGCGTATTAAAATCCTTTGTAGACTAATTGTAGCTCTTGATATCTTGATATAGGATAAGTGTTGTTGGGCAGCAAGTACAAGTTATTATACGATTAAACGCTAAAGGTACGCAAAGCCTATTCCTTCCTTCTTTTTGGCATGTCCTAGACGTAAGTAAGATATAATCTGAGCCTCGGGGTGACTCCACTCTCTACCGCTAGTATGACATGTGATTGTTATTCGTCCGTAATGTTGAAAATGTTGATATAATGGAACTATGATCTCGTTATTTATTACATGATGGACTAGTATGTGATGTATAGGAGTTCTTATTCTTAAAAGGAATTGCATAAGTATGCTTAATTTTCATAAAATGTAACATGCTAATGTCCGGTGATTTGGTTTACTATTCATTGAGTCTCAAAAATGCTTTATATGTATATGTGGTTGCTTATTACTTGCTTCGTGCTACCGCTATATCCTTAATGTGAGTTAGTGGTGGTATGTTCTCGTGCGTACAACTATTATACTATTCACCGAGTCCCTCACTAGAGGGCCGGGACACGTTATATATATATATATGATGATGATGATATGATGATATGATGATTTGGAGATGGAGGCCAGGAGGGCGTACATTCCTTATTACCGAGTCCCCTCGAAGGGCCGGGACACGTATATGCTTATGTTTATAATGTTATGATTATAATTACCGAGTTCCTCACTAGAGGGCCGGGACACGTTATATATATATATATGATTATGCAGCTTTGATTATGAAATACTACGGTGACATTATATGAGAACGATACAGATGAAATATGTTCAAAGGCAAGTTTTATGAAACTCTGTTTGTTGCATTGAATCCTATTCACCTTGTCTCAGATATGATTCCATTTACTATGTTCATACTTTACATACTCAGTACATATGGGACACCCCCTTTCTTTATGCGTTTCATGCTCGATGCTCGTTTCGGGGATGCCGGCCCTAGGGTATCTACTCGGCTTACTATTTCGAGTGCTCCTTTGTTCCGGAGCATAGTTTCGTGGTATAACCTTTTGATATGTACATATGTTATTGTTCGGGGTATGGGGCCCTGTGTCATGTGATGTCGTTGTCACTCTTAGAGGTCCGTGGTCACAAGTGTGGGTCTATGTGTGTATGTTGTTTGTTATATGGTTATGACTTGTGTTTGGCGCGTACCCATTTAAGTGGCACCTTGTCGGCTTGCGTAGTTAAATATGTTTATCATGGCGGTTTGTGTATGAAGGTAGCCTCCTCGGCGTGTGTTTTGTTGGGACGTTCCCCTATATATATATATATATGAGCCTTGCCGGCTTTTGCGCGATATTCGTTATATCCTGTAACTCTTCGGGAGATAGGTAGCTTCGACTTGCATATGTTTTGCCCTTATACATATATCAGCTCGTTCATGTTAGTAGTGTATGACTACAGATAACAAGTGTATACGAGTGTCCAGCTCGGGCACTAGTCATGGCCTACGGGGTTGGGTCGTGACAAAAGTGGTATCGCAGCGGTTAATCTCGGAGTGCGGACCGTGTCTAGTAGAATCTTGTTTATCGATGTGTTGTGTACCACATTTATAAACGAGGAAGCTACGGGGCATTTAGATATCATCTTTCCTTTTGTCTTAAATCGTGCGATAGTAGTTTAACCTAGGAAAGATTGTTAACTCTCTTCCTATATGTGTGAGAGATGAAGAGGTTATCGTTCGGTACGGGGGGTGCTAATAAGGCCCCTAGAGCATCCTCGGGACCTCGTGCTCAGGGCCCTCGAAGAGCCCCAACTATTCCATCGAGACTAATCCCTCGAGGATCCCGCTACGTGTGTAGAGTGTTTGACCTTGTGCGGAGGCGGGACCCGTGAGGAGGGCCTTAGTTATTCTATAGTGGCGGGCCCGGAGCTCGAGTTTGTCACGACCCAACCCCGTAGGCCGTGACTAGTGCCCGAGCTGGACACTCGTATACACTTGTTATCTATAGTCATACACTATTAACATGAACGAGTTGATATAAGTATAAGGGCAAAACATATTCAAGTCGAAGCTACCTATCTCCTGAAGAGTTACAGCCTATAACAGTTAATATCGCGCAAAAGCTGGCAAGGCTGTCATATATATATATAGGGGAACGTCCCAACAAAACACACGCCGAGGAGGCTACCTTCATACACAGCTGCCATGATAAACATATTTAACTACGCAAGCCGACAAGGCTGCCACTACAAATGGGTACGCCCCAAACACAAGTCATAACCATATAACAAAACAACAACCACACACATAGACCCACACTTGTGACCACAGACCTCTAAGAGTGACAACGACATCACATGACGGGACAGGGCCCCGCCGTACCCTGAACAATAACATATGTACATATCAAAAGGTTATACCACGAAACTATGCTCCGGAACAAAGGAGCACTCTGAAATAGCTGAGTAGATACCCTAGGCTGGCGGATCCCCGAAACGAGTGTCTGCACTTGCGGGCATGAAACGCAGCCCCCCCGAAGAAAGGGGGTCAGTACGGAATATGTACTGAGTATGTAAAGCATGAACATAGTAAATGGAATCATATCTGAGACAAGGTGAACAGGATTCAATGCAACAAACAGAGTTTCATAAAACTTGCCTTTGAACATATTTCATCTGTATCGTTCTCGTATAATGTCACTATAGTATTTCATAATCAAAGTCGCATAATCATTACGTATGTAACATATATAACGTGTCCGCCCTCAGTGAGGAACTCGGTAATTATAATCATAACATTATAAACATAAGCATATACGTGTCCGGCCCTTCGATAAGGGACTCGGTAATAAGAATGTACGCCTCCGGCCTCCATCTCCAAATCATCATATCATCATCATCATATATATATATATATAACGTGTCCCGCCCTCTAGTGAGGGGACTCGGTGAATAGTATAATAGTTGTGCGCACGAGAACATACTGCGGCCCGGGACTCGGTGAAGGATATAGCGGTAGCACGAGCGAGTAATAAGCAACCACATATACATATAAAGCATTTTTGAGACTCAATGAATAGTAAACCAAATCAGTTCTCGGACATTAGCATGTTACATTTTATGAAAATCAAGCATACTTATGCAATTCCTTTTAAGAATAAGAACTCCTATGCATCACATACTAGTCCATCATGTAATAAATAACGAGATCATAGTTCCATTATATCAACATTTTCAACATTACGGACGAATAACAATCACATGTCATACTAGCGACTAGAGAGTGGAGTCACCCGAGGCTCAGATTATATCTTACTTACGTCTAGGACATGCCAAAAAGAAGGAAGGAATAGGCTTTGCGTACCTTTAGCGTTTAATCGTATAATAACTTGTACTTGCTGCCCAACAACACTTATCCTATATCAAGATATCAAGAGCTACAGTTAGTCTACAAAGGATTTTAATACGCACTCTAACACTCACAATCCCTTCCAAACATTTAGACGACGTTTCGCTCGCATTCAAACCAACTAGTGCTACAAGCAAACATTGCTAATCATTCCTTTCTTATCTCATTCCAACTTGTTTAACATGACTTAGGGAACTTTGGACAACTTGCATATCATTCAATTCAGTCCCAAACTCACAGCCAAAGAACACACACAACATTTCCATTCTCATTTAGCAACTTTCCAGCTTTAACTTACAACGACAACAACACGTTTATAACATTACTTACACAAATATTTGGAACTGTTTTAACATCATATTTATTCATACAACAGCTCACAAACCATTTCAATTTCCACTTGAATCATTAAATTTCACTTTCACTATACACCCATAGCAACAATCAACATTCAAAACGCACAACTCTACTCCTATCATCAAAGCAGTCCACGGTTTGGACTGTTTTCCTCCTTCAACATGATTCATTTCTTTACACCTCATTTCATATATTCCATATGCATACAATACGCCATAATGTCCATAACAACAACAATTAAAACTTCGCACAAAACAATCTACAATCCCCCTAAAACAGTCCCCCTTACACGGTTTCCACATTACTCCAACAACTTCATAGTTTTCACCCATTTATCCATATAACAACACATTCAATCCACTTCCAATACATGTACAAGAAGATTAAACATGAATCTATTAAAGCCTACAACACACGGCTCATGTAAATTTTTAGAGGACGGTCCAATATCAACATGCAACATTATAAACCAACTTTCACAATCTTTGTACATTTACATATGTTGACACACATTCAATTCATCAACAAAACATGCAACATGAAACCAACCATAGCTTCACCAAGCTCACGGCTCACCCTTGAGTTCAACCACAACATCAATCCAACAACAACATGCACGAATTGTACATTCAAATCATCATACAACACAAGAACAATGATCATTCTTACCTTGTAACTATACTTCAATCGGCTAGCCTCCACCTTCACTTCTTGGATTTTAACACTTGTTCTTGCTATATCAATGGATGCTACACGTTAATATACCTTCAATAGAGTTGGATTACTTAGGAAAACTGAAATTTTTTTTGAAGAAATTGGACCCTCACTCTCGGCTAGCTCTAGGCCGAGAGTTTCCCTTTCTCTCTCTATGTTCTTAATCTTTGAGATGTTGAAATGAATTGTATAATGAGGTATGAATCAGAATTTTGCCTTATATATGAGTTGCAAGGGTTGGACAAGTGTCCCACTTAAATATTTGGTCAAGAATCCTTGACCATTGCACTACTATTTTTTGGCCAAACATGGCTTTAAGATAGTGGGCAGATTTTTGCTCCCAATCCCACTTAATAACCCACTTATGGTTGATTAATCCCTAATCTCCGATAATCTTTCCATACCAATTGAAATCTATAGGCAACTTGTGCATAGAAACAAAATCGGGAGGTGAAAACCCTTACCGGGAACCCTAAAATCGCTTTGTCTTTAACTTGTCGCACTTAGCTTTATAATGTCCCTATGTAAAGATACGGGACATAACAGAAAATTTGGAACCAAAAGATGAATTATGGAAAGTTAGGCATTTCATGAAAATTTGGGACCAAAATGGAGTTTTGGAAACTAAGAATTCATGAAAAAATGGCCATGTGGCCTTGCATGTGACATGTGGGCCATAGGCCACATGTATTAATTATATATGTAGGCATAAGATGACTATGTCATCATATTTCTCATCTTCATCCTTTAGAAAGTTCAAGAAAAATTTGAGAGGAGAAGCCATAGGCCATTCGGCCAGGAGAAAAAAAATGGAGGATCATGAATTGATCAAGAAAAATTATTTTCTTCTAGTTTCTCTACTAATTGGGAGGTCCTTGTTAACGTGGAGTTGTTATTTGAGGCGACAAACCGCTCGTTTTCATCTTTTGCCAACCTAAGTCAAGTTGTGAAGTTGAGAAGAAAGGTAAGGTTTAATCTTGCTTTTATATGTTGTGGATGGTTTATGTGTGTTGTAGTATGCAAAGATGGAAGAAATTCATGAAATATTGCATGTTGGGGTTTGGCCGTGTGTAGTGTGTGTTGTGTAGGAATGATGGATTAATTGTATTTAGCATGTTTGGGTGTTGTTGTAGTATGTGGAAATGAATGAAATTTATGAAATCATGGTGTTGATGTTGTGGCCGAAAGTGGGCTGTTTTATATGGCAAGGAATGACCCAATTTTATTTAGTATTTTTTGTTGTTGTTGTCATGGATTATGTGATGAGAATGAAGGTATTGAATGATTCAAGTTGAAGTTGTAGTTGTTGTGTTATGGCCGTGTATATGCTATGTTGTATAGAAGTGAAGAATTAATTCTCTTTAGTATGTTTGGGATGTTGGGTTGCGGATTCTATGATGAAAATGATGGTTTAATGATTTAAATGGAAGTTGGAGTCGTTTGTAGGTTGTTAGAGAAGATAATGTGATTTTAATATAGTTTCTTGAATTAATGGAAATGATGTTGCTAACATGCGGATTATTGATATGGTTTATGAATTTGGAAGAAAAGAAATGCGTTGTTAATGTTCCTATGGAAATTGGAAGGTTTCGGATTTTGGGTATGTGGTTGAGTCGTTTGAATGTTGTGCGAGTCGTTTGAAGCCTTCCTGAATCTTGTTTGAATGGTTTTGGATTGGTATTTGAATATGCGATCGTCGATATTAGTTTGGATGTATGAAATTGAATTGAGTATGTGAGCATTAGTATTGGTTTGACTATATGCTGGTTTATATGTGTGTAGTTGTAGTGAACATAATTGGAATGTTGTCGGAATGTGTGGAGAAGAATTATTAATATTCGAATGCGTTTCGAATTGATTGTCGATATTGTTGGAATGATTGTTGGTGTTGTTGTGTTGTTGAATTTGGCCGAGTTGAATTCTCGGGGTTGTGCATTTACAGGGGAAGTGCTGCCCAAATTTCGTAGAATTATGTGTTCGTTTGGAAATGAACTCCTAAATGCCTATAGTTGATGTTGGTATCTATTGATGTTATGTAGATCTTGGGGAGTCCGAGACATAGGTTTGATTTGGATGAGCTTTGAGAGCGATCGAGGTATGTAGAGCTTACCTTTCCTTCTTTTGGCATGTCTTAGAGATGACTAAGCTATGATACGTTATGAGCCTTGGGGGTAATTCTATTCGTTAAATCCGAACATGTTTATGATTCATATTTGCTTTGTGATGTTGGCATCGTTAATATGGTCAAGCTATGATCTGTATGTCCTTGATATGATTGGATTTGAAGCACTATGTATACGGTTTGTTCCGAAAGGATCTTATGTCTTTGTATGACTAAATTTCAAAAGTTGCATAAAAGTTTTGCTTTCAAAAGAGTTTTGTTCCCAAACGATTCCGAAACTACGAACGACCGTAACTTTCAAGAAAAAGCTCGGATCGCTTTGATATCTTCGCAAATGACTTCATGACGAGTAAAGACTTTAACTTTCATAGGCGGGCCCGGATTGGGTTGACGCTCGTCCGTGTGTCCCGCGACTCTCTATGTTTGGTTCTAACGACCTATTTTTGAAATAATTCAATATGACTATCTTTCCGACCCCCGAGTATGATTACTTATTTATCGGCTGAGTCTGAAATAAGGATTTTCATGCACATGATTTTGATACGTAACTATGGTTTTTAAAGTACGGTTTGATATGTTCCCGAGTGATATTCAGAAGAAAATCTGATTTGACTCCTGCTTTGGCTTATAAATGATGGTTCGTTTTGATTAACCTATTGAGTCTTTGAAAATGTTTTAAACCTGTATTCGGTTACTCACGATTCGGCTCGTGCATTCCGTTGTTACATTTTCGCCAAGTCCGGGCCGGTTATGATATTGTGCGCCCTATCTTTGTATTACGAAATATGATGTGTCCGGTACGCCGAGCCCTTTCGGTAAATCGTGTATATATGCCATGTTATATGTTATATGTATGTATTACGGAATATGATCGGTTGGTATCGGAGCCGGTGGTGGGGCAAACCCAATGGTGGGGCAAACCCGGTGGTGAGGCAAATTCACCTGTTGGTTTAGGCAAATCCCACATTGGTTTAGGCCAATCCCACATCGGTTAATGTCAGCTCATATGATAAGTTATGATGTTATGATGTGTCACGGTATGTATATGATGATTTGTGCATGTGGTTTCTCACTACTCTGCTCGTGCGAGCTGTTATTATCTCTTTCACTGCGTCCCGGGCTAGGACATGTATTCGTGCACTTCATTGCATTGTTCACCGCGTCCCTCACTAGAGGGCCGGGGCACGTTATATTTACCGCGTCCCTTGTTAGCAGGGCCGGGGCACGTTATATGATATGATGATATGGAGGAGGTGGCCAGTATGGCATATGATGATTCCCTTTACCGCGTCCCTCACTAGAGGGCCGGGGCACGTTACATGTACATGTATATGATAATTTTACTTACCGCGCCCTCATTAGAGGGCTGGGGCACGTTATATGTATATGATATGATGATTTTACTTACCGCGTCCCTCATTAAATGGCCGGGGCACGATATATGTATATGCATCTGATGGTTTTACCTACCGCGTCCCTCACTAGTTGGACCGGGGCATGTTATATCTATGTACGTGTACGAGATGATTTTCGACTCGTTCCTCGGTCCGCATGATAGCCGAATATGAAATTGATATGTATAATTTATGGTTCAAAAGCAAGTGTTATGAGTTCTGGTTATTGTATTACTTTTCTGTTCTCCTCGTTTTAGTACGGTTCTGTTTAGGATATCCCATGCTTTAAATACTCAGTACATATTTCGTACTGACCCCCTTTCTTCGGGGGCTGCGTTTCATGCCGCGCAGGTACCCACAGATGAGTAGGTGATGTTAGTAGAAGATGTTCCAGCTGGATTGGCGAGCTCCATTTCCTCCGGAGTGTTGCCGAGTCAGAGCATATGTGTGATATGGTATCTGGAGTTATGTTAGAGACTTTGCAGACAGTGTCGCATGTATAAGACGTCAGTTTGTAAGCGACTATGTAAGCCGGTGTATTATTATGCATTATGTTACAGATTTGTTGTGACCACAGATTTTATTTGATTTGAAAAAGACGAAAGGCATGCTTGTTTGTGGAAAATTTTCATTATGTGCTTATGTCATGTTTTGCGGGCCCAGTATAATTATGAGTATTATGAAAGTCAGAAGGTTCGCTCGGCCCTAGGTAAGGGTCGGGTGCCCATCATGCCCTATCGGAAACTAGGGTGTGACAAATTGGTATCAGAGTAGTTCGTCCTAGGGGTTGTCTGCAAAGTCGTGTCCAGTAGAGTCTTGTTTATAGTGTGTAGTGCGCCGCACTTATAAACAGGTTGCTACGGGGCATCTAGGGTGGTTACTCTTCTTTCACATCTGAGATCGTGCCATAGAGCCAAGTCATAGGAGATGGGACTCCTTACCCTAATTTGTGATTGGAGCTGAAGAATGACATCGACAGAAGAAGGTGATTGATGATGTTGGAAGTCACAAAGTACGCAGGTAAGTAAAGGTATGAAAGATATATGTTGGCAAAGATATTGAACTTACGATTGAAATACAAGTTGAAGACTAAAGGGGGAAAGTAAACAAGAAAGCGTAACAGGTGCCGTTTGAGTTGGGCATACGAGGTATGTTTATCATTTGTGTACTGTTGATGATATTGAGAGCCCTGTGTGGCTGTGATATGATATGATATATGTACATATGTTGGCCCTGTGTGGCATTGTTGGTATTTCTTGCGTGCAAGTTTTGAGATAGTAAGAATTATAGAGGAAACTCTGCCGAAATTTTTCCAGAAATAAAAAGAGAATGAGATATGTGTTTGTAATACGACTTGAAAGGTCGTGCCGATAGTAAGAATGAGATTAAGACAAGAGTACGGAGGAAGGAATTGCGATGTATATGAATGTATTGATAAGACATCTTGTGAGATATTAAGGATAAAGTGGATCAGAAAGAGTAAAGGGTTAAGAAGTATTATATTATAGGATTGATTGCGAATAAGGGACAATGTGGGTATAATTAAGGTGTTGTGAAAATAAGTAAAGTCTAGTGAGAAAGTGGCCAAGGTTGTGATGTGATCTATGTAGCTAAAATACAAAGGCAAGTGTGAAACGGAAAAACAAGCTATGGATTGAATACGGAAGGGTTTGAGTTAAATATTAAGAGACGACACGAGATAATGTGCCTAGAATGTTACAAGTCGAGTAAAGGGAATTACAAGAAGGAAAAGTTTAAGTCGAGATTCTTAAGACCCTATACGACTAGTTGAACATTCGAGGACGAATGTTCTAAAAGGGGAAAGGATGTTATACCCCGTACTTTGTACGTTGGAATATTCTAAGTCGGTTGCGACAAGTTAAGGACAAGGTTGTAAATTTTTCCGATTTTGTTAAAAGTGCATAAGTTGCATGTTCATCTTTTCATTGGTAAGGAATGTTAAGGGTAAATTTGGAATAAGGAAAATTTGGAACCAAAAGATGAATTATGGAAAGTTAGGCATTTCATGAAAATTTGGGACCAAAAATGGAGTTTCGGAAACTAAGAATTCATGAAAAAATGGCCATGTGGCCTTGCATGTGACATGTGGGCCATAGGCCACATGTATTAATTATATATGTAGGCATAAGATGACTATGTCATCATATTTATCATCTTCATCCTCTAGAAAGTTCAAGAAAAATTTGAGAGGAGAAGCCATAGGCCATTCGGCCAAGAGAAAAAAAAATGGAGGATCATGAATTGATCAAGAAAAATTATTTTCTTCTAGTTTCTCTACTAATTGGGAGGTCCTTGTTAACGTGGAGTTGTTATTTGAGGCGACAAACCCTCGTTTTCATCTTTTGCCAACCTAAGTCAAGTTGTGAAGTTGAGAAGTTGAGAAGAAGGGTAAGGTTTAACCTTGCTTTTATATGTTGTGGATCGTTTATGTGTGTTGTAGTATGCAAAGATGGAAGAAATTCATGAAATATTGCATGTTGGGGTTTGGCCGTGTGTAGTGTGTGTTGTGTAGGAATGATGGATTAATTGTATTTAGCATGTTTGGGTGTTGTTGTAGTATGGGGAAATGAATGAAATTTATGAAATCATGGTGTTGATGTTGTGGCCGAAAGTGGGCTGTTTTATATGGCAAGGAATGACCCAATTTTATTTAGTATTTTTTGTTGTTGTTGTCATGGATTATGTGATGAGAATGAAGGTATTGAATGATTCAAGTTGAAGTTGTAATTGTTGTGTTATGGCCGTGTATATGCTATGTTGTGTAGAAGTAAAGAATTAATTCTCTTTAGTATGTTTGGGATGTTGGGTTGCGGATTCTATGATGAAAATGATGGTTTAATGATTTAAATGGAAGTTGGAGTCGTTTGTAGGTTGTTAGAGAAGATAATGTTATTTTAATATAGTTTCTTGAATTAATGGAAATGATGTTGCTAACATGCGGATTATTGATATGGCTTATGAATTTGGAAGAAAAGAAATGCGTTGTTAATGTTCCTATGGAAATTGGAAGGTTTCGGATTTTGGGTATGTGGTTGAGTCGTTTGAATGTTGTGCGAGTCGTTTGAAGCCTTCCTGAATCTTGTTTGAATGGTTTTGGATTGGTATTTGAATATGCGATCGTCGATATTAGTTTGTATGAAATTTAATTGAGTATGTGAGCATTAGTATTGGTTTGACTATATGTTGGTTTATATGTGTGTAGTTGTAGTGAACATAATTGGAATGTTGTCGGAATGTGTGGAGAAGAATTATTAATGTTCGAATGCATTTCGAATTGATTGTCGATATTGTTGGAATGATTGTTGGTGTTGTTGTGTTGTTGAATTTGGCCGAGTTGAATTCTCGGGGTTGTGCATTTACAGGGGAAGTGTGCCCAAATTTTCGTAGAATTATGTGTTCGTTTGGAAATGAACTCCTAAATGCCTATAGTTGATGTTGGTATCTATTGATGTTATGTAGATCTTGGGGAGTCAGAGACATAGGCTTGATTTGGATGAGCTTTGAGAGCGATCGAGGTATGTAGAGCTTACCTTTCCTTCTTTTGGCATGTCTTAGATATGGTTAAGCTATGATACGTTACGAGTCTTGGGGTAATTCTATTCGTAAAATCCGAACATGTTTATGATTCATATTTGCTTTGTGATGTTGGCATCCTTAATATGGTCAAGCTATGATCCGTATGTCCTTGATATGATTGGATTTGAAGCACTATGTATACGGTTTGTTCCGAAAGGATCTTATGTCTTTGTATGACTAAATTTCAAAAGTTGCATAAAAGTTTTGCTTTCAAAAGAGTTTTGTTCCCAAACGATTCCGAAACTACGAACGACCGTAACTTTCAAGAAAAAGCTCGGATCGCTTTGATATCTTCGCAAATGACTTCATGACGAGTAAAGACTTTAACTTTCATAGGTGGGCCCGGATTGGGTTGACGCTCGTCCGTGGGTCCCGCGACTCTCTATGTTTGGTTCTAACGACCTATTTTTGAAAGAATTCAATATGACTATCTTTCCGACCCCCGGTATGATTACTTATTTATCGGTTGAGTCCGAAATAAGGATTTTCATGCACATGATTTTGATACGTAACTATGGTTTCTAAAGTACGGTTTGATATGTTCCCGAGTGATATTCGGAAGAAAATCTGATTTGACTACTGCTTTGGCTTATAAATTATGGTTCGTTTTTATTAACCTATTGAGTCTTTGAAAATGTTTTAAACTGTATTCGGTTACTCACGATTCAGCTCGTGCATTCCGTTGTTACATTTTCGCCAAGTCCGAGCCGGTTATGATATTGTGCGCCCTATCTTTGTATTACGAAATATGATGTGTCCGTACGCCGAGCCCCTTTCGGCCGGGTACTGTGTATATATGCCACGTTATATGTTATATGTATGTATTCTGGAATATGATCAGTTGGAATTGGAGCCGGTGGTGGGGCAAACCCAATGGTGGGGCAAACCCAGTGGTGAGGCAAATTCCACACTGGTTTAGGCAAATCCCACATTGGTTTAGGCCAATCCCACATCGGTTAATGTCAGCTCATATGATAAGTTATGATGTGTCACGGTATGTATATGATGATTTGTGCATGTGGTTTCTCACTACTCTGCTCTCGTGCGAGGCGTTATTATCTCTTTTCCGCGTCCGGGCCAGGACATGTATTCGTGCACTTCATTGCATTGTTCACCGCATCCCTCACTAGAGGGCCGGGGCACGTTATATTTACCGCGTCCCTTGTTAGCGGGGCCGGGGCACGTTATATGATATGATGATATGGAGGAGGTGGTCAGTATGGCATATGATGATTCCCTTTACCGCGTCCCTCACTAGAGGGCCGGGGCACGTTACATGTACATGCATATGATGATTTTACTTACCGCGTCCCTCATTAGAGGGCCGGGGCACGTTATATGTATATGATATGATGATTTTACTTACCGCGTCGCTCATTAAATGGCCGGGGCACGATATATGTATATGCATCTGATGGTTTTACCTATCGCGTCCCTCACTAGTGGACCGGGGCATGTTATATCTATGTACGTGTACGAGATGATTTTCTGACTCTCTTCCTCAGTCCCATGATGAGATGAATATGAAATTGATATGTATAATTTATGGTTCAAAAGCATGTGTTATGAGTTCTGGTTGTTGCATTACTTTTCTGTTCTCCTCGTTTTAGTACGGTTCTGTTTACGATATCCCATGCTTTACATACTCAGTACATACTTCGTACTGACCCCCTTTCTTCGGGGGCTGCGTTTCATGCCGCGCAGGTACCCACAGATGAGTAGGTGATGTTAGCAGAAGATGTTCCAGCTGGATTGGCGAGCTCCATTTTTCCCGGAGTGTTGCCGAGTCAGAGCATATGTGTGATATGGTATCTGGAGTTATGTTAGAGACTTTACAGACAGTGTCGCGTGTATAAGACGTCAGTTTGTAAGCGGCTATGTAAGCCGGTGTATTATTATGCATTATGTTACAGATTTGTTGTGACCACAGATTTTATTTGATTTGAAAAAGACGAAAGGCATGCTTGTTTGTGGAAAATTTTCATTATGTGCTTATGTCATGTTTTGCAGGCCCAGTATGATTATGAGTATTATGAAAGTCAGAGGGTTCGGTCGGCCCTAGGTAAGGGTCGGGTGCCCATCATGCCCTATCGGAAACTAGGGTGTGACAAATTGGTATCAGAGTAGTTCGTCCTAGGGGTTGTCTGCAAAGTCGTGTCCAGTAGAGTCTTGTTTATAGTGTGTAGCGCGCCGCACTTATAAACAGGTGGCTACGGGGCATCTAGGGTGGTTACTCTTCTTTCACATCTGAGATCGTGCCATAGAGCCAAGTCGTAGGAGATGGGACTCCTTACCCTAATTTGTGATTGTAGCTGAAGAATGACACTGATAGAAGAAAGTGATTGATGATGTTGGAAGTCACAAAGTACGCAGGTAAGTAAAGGTATGAAAGATATATGTTGGCAAAGATATTGAACTTACGATTGAAATACAAGTTGAAGACTAAAGGGGAAAGTAAACAAGAAAGTGTAACGGTCTTGCCGTTTGAGTTGGGCATACGAGGTATGTTTATCATTTGTGTCTCGTTGATGATATTGAGAGCCCTGTGTGGCTGTGATATGATATGATATATGTACATATGTTGGCCCTGTGTGGCATTGTTGGTATTTCCTGCGTGCAGGTTTTGAGATAGTAAGAATTATAGAGGAAACTCTGCCGAAATTTTTCCAGAAATAAAAAGAGAATGAGATATGTGTTTGTATTACGACTTGAAAGGTCGTGCCGATAGTAAGAATGAGATTAAGACAAGAGTACGAGGGAAGGAATTGCGATGTATATGAATGTATTGATAAGACATCTTGTGAGATATTAAGGATAAAGTGGATCAGAAAGAGTAAAGGGTTAAGAAGTATTATATTATAGGATTGATTGGGAATAAGGGACAATGTGGGTATAATTAAAGTGTTGTGAAAATAAGTAAAGTCTAGTGAGAAAGTGGCCAAGGTTGTGATGTGATCTATGTAGCTAAAATACAAAGGCAAGTGTGAAACGGAAAAACAAGCTATGGAATAAATACGGAAGGGTTTGAGTTAAAGATTAAGAGACGACACGAGATAATGTGCCTAGAATGTTACAAGTCGAGTAAAGGGAATTACAAGAAGGAAAAGTTTAAGTCGAGATTCTTAAGACCCTATACGATTAGTTGAACATTCGAGGACGAATGTTCTAAAGGGGGAAAGGATGTTATACCCCGTACTTTGTACGTTGGAATATTCTAAGTCGGTTGCGACAAGTTAAGGACAAGGTTGTAAATTTTTCCGATTTTGTTAAAAGTGCATAAGTTGCATGTTCATCTTTTCATTGGTAAGGAGTGTTAAGGGTAAATTTGGAATAAGGAAAATTTGGAACCAAAAGATGAATTATGGAAAGTTAGGCATTTCATGAAAATTTGGGACCAAAAATGGAGTTTTGGAAACGAAGAATTCATGAAAAAATGTCCATGTGGCCTTGCATGTGACATGTGGGCCATAGGCCACATGTATTATTTATATATGTAGGCATAAGATGACTATGTCATCATATTTCTCATCTTCATCCTCTAGAAAGTTCAAGAAAAATTTGAGAGGAGAAGCCATAGGCCATTCGGCCAGGAGAAAAAAAAAATGGAGGATCATGAATTGATCAAGAAAAATTATTTTCTTCTAGTTTCTCTACTAATTGGGAGGTCCTTGTTAACGTGGAGTTATTATTTGATGCGACAAACCGCTCGTTTTCATCTTTTGCCAACCTAAGTCAAGTTGTGAAGTTGAGAAGAAAGGTAAGGTTTAATCTTGCTTTTATATGTTGTGGATGGTTTATGTGTGTTGTAGTATGCAAAGATGGAAGAAATTCATGAAATATTGCATGTTGGGGTTTGGCCGTGTGTAGTGTGTGTTGTGTAGGAATGATGGATTAATTGTATTTAGCATGTTTGAGTGTTGTTGTAGTATGTGGAAATGAATGAAATTTATGAAATCATGGTGTTGATGTTGTGGCCGAAAGTGGGCTGTTTTATATGGCAAGGAATGACCCAATTTTATTTAGTATTTTTTGTTGTTGTTGTCATGGATTATGTGATGAGAATGAAGGTATTGAATGATTCAAGTTGAAGTTGTAATTGTTGTGTTATGGCCGTGTATATGCTATGTTGTGTTGAAGCGAAGAATTAATTCTCTTTAGTATGTTTGGGATGTTGGGTTGCGGATTCTATGATGAAAATGATGGTTTAATTATTTAAATGGAACTTGGAGTCGTTTGTAGGTTGTTAGAGAAGATAATGTGATTTTAATACAGTTTCTTGAATTAATGGGAATGATGTTGCTAACATGCGGATTATTGATATGGTTTATGAATTTGGAAGAAAAGAAATGCGTTGTTAATGTTCCTATGGAAATTGGAAGGTTTCGGATTTTGGGTATGTGGTTGAGTTGTTTGAATGTTGTGCGAGTCGTTTGAAGCCTTCACGAATCTTGTTTGAATGGTTTTGGATTGGTATTTGAATATGCGATCGTCGATATTAGTTTGGATGTATGAAATTGAATTGAGTATGTGAGCATTAGTATTGGTTTGACAATATGTTGGTTTATATGTGTGTAGTTGTAGTGAACATAATTGGAATGTTGTCGGAATGTGTGGAGAAGAATTATTAATGTTCGAATGCGTTTCGAATTGATTGTGGATATTGTTGGAATGATTGTTGGTGTTGTTGTGTTGTTGAATTTGGCCGAGTTGAATTCTCGGGGTTGTGCATTTACAGGGGAAGTCTTTGCCCAAATTTCCGTAGAATTATGTGTTCGTTTGGAAATGAACTCCTAAATGCCTATAGTTGATGTTGGTATCGATTGATGTTATGTAGATCTTGGGGAGTCCGAGACATAGGTTTGATTTGGATGAGCTTTGAGAGCGATTGAGGTATGTAGAGCTTACCTTTCCTTCTTTTGGCTTGTCTTAGAGATGACTAAGCTATGATACGTTATGAGCCTTGGGGGTAATTCTATTCGTAAAATCCGAACATGTTTATGATTCATATTTGCTTTGTGATGTTGGCATCCTTAATATGGTCAAGCTATGATCCGTATGTCCTTGATATGATTGGATTTGAATCACTATGTATACGGTTTGTTCCGAAAGGATCTTATGTCTTTGTATGACTAAATTTCAAAAGTTGCATAAAAGTTTTGCTTTCAAAAGAGTTTTGTTCCCAAACGATTCCGAAACTACGAAGCCGTAACATTCAAGAAAAAGCTCGGATCGCTTTGATATCTTCGCAAATGACTTCATGACGAGTAAAGACTTTAACTTTCATAGGCGGGCCCGGATTGGGTTGACGCTCGTCCGTGTGTCCCGCGACTCTCTATGTTTGGTTCTAACGACCTATTTTTGAAATAATTCAATATGACTATCTTTCCGACCCCCGAGTATGATTACTTATTTATCGGTTGAGTCTGAAATAAGGATTTTCATGCACATGATTTTGATACGTAACTATGGTTTCTGAAGTACGGTTTGATATGTTCCCGAGTGATATTCGGAAGAAAATCTGATTTGACTACTGCTTTGGCTTATAAATGATGGTTCGTTTTGATTAACCTATTGAGTCTTTGAAAATGTTTTAAACTGTATTCGGTTACTCACGATTCAGCTCGTGCATTCTGTTGTTACATTTTCGCCAAGTCCCGGGCCGGTTATGATATTGTGCGCCCTATGCTGTATTCTGAAATATGATGTGTCCGGTACGCCGAGCCCCTTTCGGCCGGGTACTGTGTATATATGCCATGTTATATGTTATATGTATGTATTCTGGAATATGATCAGTTGGAATCGGAGCCGGTGGTGGGGCAAACCCAATGGTGGGGCAAACCCGGTGGTGAGGCAAATTCCCAATTTGGTTTAGGCAAATCCCACATTGGTTTAGGCCAATCCCACATCGGTTAATGTCAGCTCATATGATAAGTTATGATGTGTCACGGTATGTATATGATGATTTGTGCATGTGGTTTCTCACTACTCTGCTCGTGCGAGCTGTTATTATCTCTTTCACTGCGTCCCGGGCCTGGACATGTATTCGTGCACTTCATTGCATTATTCACCGCATCCCTCACTAGAGGGCCGGGGCACGTTATATTTACCGCGTCCCTTGTTAGCGGGGCCGGGGCACGTTATATGATATGATGATATGGAGGAGGTGGTCAGTATGGCATATGATGATTCCCTTTACCGCGTCCCTCACTAGAGGGCCGGGGCACGTTATATGTACATGCATATGATGATTTTACCTACCGCGTCCCTCATTAGAGGGCCGGGGCACGTTATATGTATATGATATGATGATTTTACTTACTGCGTCCCTCATTAAATGGTCGGGGCACGATATATGTATATGCATCTGATGGTTTTACCTACCGCGTCCCTCACTAGTGGACCGGGGCATGTTATATCTATGTACATGTACGAGATGATTTTTTGACTCTGTTCCTGAGTCCCATGATGAGCTGAATATGGAATTGATATGTATAATTTATGGTTCAAAAGCAAGTGTTATGAGTTCTTGTTATTGTATTACTTTTCTGTTCTCCTCGTTTCAGTACGGTTCTGTTTACGATATCCCATGCTTTACATACTCAGTACATATTTCGTACTGATCCCCTTTCTTTGGGGGCTGCGTTTCATACCGCGCAGGTGCCCACAGATGAGTAGGTGATGTTAGCAGAAGATGTTCCAGCTGGATTGGCGAGCTCCATTTTTCCCGGAGTGTTGCCGAGTCAGAGCATATGTGTGATATGGTATCTGGAGATATGTTAGAGACTTTCCAGACAGTGTCGCGTGTATAAGACGTCAGTTTGTAAGCGGCTATGTAAGCCGGTGTATTATTATGCATTATGTTACAGATTTGTTGTGACCACAGATTTTATTTGATTTGAAAAAGACGAAAGGCATGCTTGTTTGTGGAAAATTTTCATTATGTGCTTATGTCATGTTTTGCGGGCCCAGTATGATTATGAGTATTACGAAAGTCAGAGGGTTCGCTCGGCCCTAGGTAAGGGTCGGGTGCCCATCATGCCCTATCGGAAACTAAGGTGTGACAGTTCATGCCCACAGGTAAACAGGGAGATGGTGCAGACCCGTAGGAGCTTATATTATCAGCGGATTTACAGGAGCACTCCACTACTCCGGAGGTGCTACTTATGGTCATATTATTTTGTGTATATATTTGGGTATGACGGGGTCCTGTCCCGTCTTTATGTCACAGTACTCTAGTAGAGGCTCGTAGATATGGATACGTGGGTAGTCGATGTTTTAAGGATATATCGGTGTATATTTTGTATATCATTTTGTAGCCATGAGGAGTCTTTGTATATATATACATGTATATGTTGCCTTCGAGATTGTGTATGTTTAGGTTGGGTATGATGGCTAGGTTAATGAGTGGTGCTCGGTAGTCAGCTCCGAGTACCCGCCATGGCCCCCTAGTTGTGTGTGCTAACCCTCATTCTTTGAGGAGTCTGTTGTCTTCCATCTTCCTTTGGCTTTTTCAAGATTCGGATTCGAGGACGAATCCTTTTCAAGAAGGGGAGGATGATATGACCCTACTAGGCACACCTCGCTCGAAGGCTCACATTGAAGACCGAGGCATGGGACTCCAATCCATTCAAGCTAGGAGGATGACCAAAGGAGCATTGGAGAACCATGGAGAGGCACAAAAGCCGCATAAGAAGGCCTATGAAGTATGGAAAGTAGCTTGGAGGGGAATGAAAGAAGAAGCTACAAGAAAGAATGCCAACACTCAAAGTGGCTACAGTCGCAAAGGGAAATAAATGCAAATGTGGCTAGACGTGCAAAAAAGGGCCATAGATGCAAAAGGGTCACAATTGCAAGCTTGAGGATTGGACGATGGCTATATGTGCAAGAGGAGCCTTTTCCAGATTTCAAGCCAACATCCAACTAGCCAAACAAGGCCCTTGCCTCATTAATGGCATTCTTGTAATAACTAGCCTAGCTCTTAAGTCTCTTAGTATAAATACTAGAATTAGGTTATTTTCATATTTAGATTATGTTGAATGAAGAAACTCTTATGAGAGATTGTAGTTGATAGCTTTAGATTACTATAGATTGTTTGGTTGGTTAACCAAATGTTGCTTCCTAGTTGTGAAGTGAATTGCTTAATTCCATCGAATTCAATGTTGCTCATTTGTGGATTCATTTGAGTCGTTTGTTGATTCAAATTACTTAGGTTCTAGGGTTTGTAAATCCGATTGGAAGGGGTAGGGTTTAATATACCCTTTATTGTCCATAGATTTCTTGCTCTTGGGTCAAGTATCTATCCTTCTATTTCCTCTTTTCCAATTTTTCCAAGTTCCTTTTATTTTCTTTTGTTGTTTTTAAATTCTTAGAGTTTCCTTAGGTTGAATATTATCACCATATACATATAATACTTGCGTATATAATGCCTTCTGGTCACGGGTTAATGTATATATATATATATATATATTATATATATATATATATATATATATATATATATGTATATGAATGAATGTAATGCATGAATACACGGTATACATGAAACTGGACCCATGAAGAGAATGAACAATCATAAACGGGGTACGTGAACATCAAAGACTGATGTACTCCTAATGCTTCTAAGAGTAGAGTAATATAGAAGCTCGCTTACTCGCTTGTTGGCTCATATCATAAGGTCATGCCAAAAGAAAGAAAGGATAGCCTTAACATACCTTGAAGTATATCCAATCGTCCAACTTCTACCTCTTGAACTTGCAAATCTACAGTTAAGATAACATAGGCCTTAATTAGACTATTTACCTCGCTTACTAACCATCTCTAAATACATATAGAACTCAACAAGTTATGGACAACATTTCCCTTGTAAGCTTACAACTCTTCAACTTCACATTCGATCTAACATCAACCACAATACCCACAACAACAACGACAACACTCATATATCAAAATATACTTAAATCCATTCCCAATCATCTCTTAAAATAATCCCAAATCACTATGTTACCCTTCATCAACTTACAACTGTAAGTATCCTCTCTTTACTTAAAATAACTAAAACTCTTGATAATTAACTCAAATACAAGGGTAGAAATCATTTACATACCTTGAGGGGTCTAAGAATCCGAGAATCGCTTCAACTCCAACTTCCTAAGCTTACCAACCTTGAAGAAAACCTAGAAACAACCTTCTTCTTCAGAAGCTTGGCTTTACGGGGCTCGGATCTTGCTAGATCACCACTATAATGATAGAAAAAGTTGGCAGTAAATATACTAGGGTTTTCTCTAATATGGACGAGATAAAATGAGAAATAGGGTCGTGGACCACATATTTATACTTGGAGAATAAAGAGTCCCAGCGGTACGGTTCGACGAGCGGGTGGACGACCCATCGACGTGTCGACGGTCCATCGACCAGCGCCTGCAGATTTCAAGGCTGCGAAACCTGTCGAGGCCGCACAATGAAGGTCCATTGACTATGTGGATGGTCCGTCGATGAAGACTGGTGTCTGCAGATTTCTCAGATTTAACTCAGATTGTGTCGATTCGATTTGTTCAGCTTCTAATCCTGTAAGTTACCAGGAATACCTGTTGGTACCCTTGTACACGGGGTAAGACACATTCTATCTCCGAAACTCGGGCTCGGGTCTCTATTCCAAAGGCACTGTCGCTAGCTCAAGGTCATGGGTTAGATAATTCTTCTCGTGCTTCTTCAGCTGTCTAGAAGCATAAGCGACAACCTTGACGTGCTGCATGAACACATAGCCCAATCCAATGCTTGAAGCATCACAATATACCACATAGTCATTTGCTCCGTCTGGAAGAGTCAAAACGGGTCTTTGAAGTCAACTTGTCCTTCAACATCTGAACACTCTGCTCACAAGCATCTGTCCATTGGAACTTAGCTGATTTCTGAGTCAACTTAAGCAATGGACTGGAAGAGAGGAAAATCCTTCTACAAACCTTCTATAATAATCTGCAAAGCCCAAGAAACTACGTATCTCTGTTGGTGCCGTGGGCCTTGGCCAATTCTTCACAGCCTTAATCTTTTGGGCGTCCACTCTAATGCCTTCATCTGAAATAATGTGACCCAGAAAAGCCACAGAGTTCAACTAGAAATCACACCTGGAAAACTTGGCATACCTGTTACACCCCAGAAATTTTACGTTACTAAGGCTGTAGACTGCTTAATGTGAGCTGAAGGAGGAGAAAATATTACAAGTATAAAGGACGAAATTCTACTGTATTAGCATGAGGATAGCATGAGTATGATATTTGAAATTTGTACAGTATGATTGGAATGATACGTTAAAAGATATATAGCCCTCGTAATCGTAAGTCGAGGTGGGGTCCACATGTCGAGATTTTATAAAGGACATATGACAAGTTATATGGATAATATATGTGAAGTTAAACACAACTCAAGAAGGATCCTTGAGCCAAATCCAAGTAGAAGCCCTCCAAAAATATGTTTTTAAGTTACGTTTTCAGGTGATCTGACTTCGGGAGTCCATAACCCCATCATTATTTGTGAATTTGGGAAAACTCCAAAAATGAAAGTTGTAGATAATTGAAATACCGTTCCAAAAATAGCTCGTGGGCCTGCATGTGACATAGGGATAAAAAGTTATGGACGTTTTAAGACAGAAAGGTAATGCTGGGCAGTGGGCTCGGCCTAACCCGACTCAAGGTCGGTGGGAACCGACCCAAGACCCATATTTCAGGGCTAAAGTCATAAAAATTCATTCATTTATAAATCAAGCAGTCCACAAACTTTTATAGAGGGAGAGAGGAGAGTTAGAGAGAGAAAGTGGAGAATCAATCAAGTTCGAGGCCCCGAATCCCGAGTCTCGTGAAGGATAAAGTGTAGTACGAGTTGTCGTCGTCGTTTTAAGCATAAAGTTGAACTTGGGGGATGTTGGTTTCGTGGTGGATGCTCATATAAGGTATGTTTAAGATGTTAATGATGCTCTTACCATGATCATTAATGGATTTGACGGGTTAGAATAGAGAAAATGATGTTGAAAGTTTGGTTATAATTTTTGGATATCAAATGACTTGGGGGCTGTTTTGGTATGATTAAATGGATAGAATTAGTTGGATATTGATATAAAATGATTTTTGATATTTTTGTTGATGTTGTTGATAAGTTGGTGTTCTTGAATTTGGGAGAATAAAATGAATGTAGATATCATATACAAAGCGTATACTGGGCTGCTTTGGTGTATATCTTTGGGAGTTGATGTTTTGAGTTTAAAGAGGCTTATATGAGATGGTTGTTGTTGTTTTTGGTTGCTGATTACATTGTTAAATTGAATTGGAATTAGAGGGAAATGAAGATTTCAGGGAAAATGCTGCCCGAATTTACAGAAGTTAATTACGAGCTTAGAGAAGTATATGACCCTCTTTCAAGTTGTCTACGGTTTCCTTTACCTTGATTGTATATTGCCAGTGTTTGGAAGGATAATTTAAGTTAATCATGTAAGCGACAAGGTATGTAAGGCAAACCTTTCTTCTTTGGTATGTATGGTTCTTGTTGTTATTCGTTCTATATGTACTCCATATGATTCCATTCTTAGACGAGTAAGGTCTAAATGTTTCTTGTGATGACTTATTGATATTGTACTCCTATTCTGTTCTGAAGGGAATACCCATAAGGTGCCACATTGAGTTGTGTATATGGTTTTACTAATGATTTCGAGGAAATGAGTTTTATACTAAAGAAAACATAAAGTTTGATTTTCAAAACCACTCCGAAGAGGGTGCGAGATTTTACTACTTCATTTCATTTACGATTTATGTTTACATTCCATAGTATTATCCCTTTGTATTGACATGATCACTTATTCTTTGGGTAAGGCAATAAGATGAAATTGAGTAGAATATAGGTAGTAAGAATTTCATAACAATTCTACCCTCAAACTTGGAAGTATGTCCTTGTTATAGCCCGTATCTTGTACGTTTGGAAATTCCAAAGTCGTTGTGGAAAGTTAAGGGCGAGACCATTTTCAAAAATTATTTTAATGGACGAGTTGCTATAAATATTATTTATGACTATTATAGGTATGGAAATATTGTGAAAGGTTAAGGGCAAAGAGAGAAATTCGCAAAATGGGCCGTGGAAATAATGTTAAAGGCTAGGGGTAAAATGGTAATATTAAGAAAAGTCGAGGGGCAAAATGGGAATTTCACAAAAGGAGTTCTTGAAGGTTCAAGAAGGCCATATTGGCCATGTGACAAAAAGAAGAGGTAGGGAAAACCAAATAAATAAATAAGATGACAAAATAAGTCATCTTTGGTGGAATTTCAAGAAAATTCTAGAAAAATAAAGAAAGGGGCTATGCGCTAAAAATTTTCTTAATTGAGGGACTAAAACATAAATATGGAAAATGGTGGAAGGCATGTATATATATATATATGAGAGTCATCTTTTTAATTCAAGGAAGTGGGGAGAAAGAAAGAAAAAGAAAGAAGATGAAGAACAAAAAAAAACAAGCATATTCGGCCAAGGTAGGGGGATTTTTCCCCCCCATGAAATCTTGCCCCAAAAATTATTTTCTTGTTGTATTTCTACTAATTCAAGGGTCCTCTTCAACATGGTACAATTGTTGGATCGAGAAATTCATTCTTTGTTACAAAATGATAACCCTAGCCAAGTGAGAAGTTGAAGGAAAAAGGTAAGATTTAATCTCTTTTTATATGTTATGAAGGGTTTATTTATGTTCTAGTATGTATAAATGGTTAGAATTCATGAGAATATGGAAGTTGCGTGGTGTTTATATGTGTGTATGAAGCAGTGTGTGTGTAATGTTGTGTAGACAAAATAAGTTGAATTGTATGTAGTATTTTAGTTGTGGATATTGTGGATTTTATATTGGAAGTGAAGGTTGAATGAATTGGGTTGAAATTGGAAATATGGAATATGGCCGTATGGTTGTTGCATGATGTAGAAGACAATGAATTAATTGTTCTTAGTATTGGTTGTTGTCGTAATATATAGAAATGGATGAAAAATTCATGAAAACTTGTTGGTAGTTGTTGTGGCCGAAAATGATGGAAGGTTGACAAGTTATGGTGAATTAATTCTAGTTAATATTTTAGTTGTTGTGTTGCGGAATCCATGATGAAAAATGAAGGTTTGATGGCTCAAAATGAAGTTGTAGTCGTTATCGGAATATTAGAATAGTTAATGTGATATTGGCTTAAATTCTTACATTGCATGGAAAATGTTGTTAATGAAAATTGATATTATTGGATATTCTAGTTGTCGTCGTTATGAATTATGTGATGAAGGGGGAAGGTTGTTGTTGAAGTTAGTATACATGAATGATGATGAAATGTATAGTTGTTGTGAATTGGAAGGTTTCGGGTAAAGTAATATGTTAATTGAGTTGTTAGAAGATTATGTGAATTGCATTGAATTGAATTGAATTGAAGTGAATTGAATTGAATATAGAAGTGTTGCTGGGATAACTGCTAGTAATGTTGTTGGATTGGCCGAGTTGAATTCTCGGGTTTGTTGATGTTGGTTTGGGCCGAGCCATATTCTCGGGACGGTGTATTTTCAGGGGAAATGCTGCCGAAATTTCGGCAGAATATAAGTAAATTTATTTGAAAAGTTGAGACAAGTGAATAACAATGGATTAAATGATTGTGTGAATTCTTTTGTATGTAGATTGACAAGTTTGGACAAATAAGCATAACTAGTTGGTCGCGCACGGTATGTAAGGCTTACCCTTTATTCCTTTTGGCATGCCTTAGAGCCAAGTAAGTTATGATATGTATTTTGAGGAAACTACTCTATAATTCCGAGTTTGGTATGATTCGTCCGCTCTCTCTCGATATCGGTATCTAATAATCCGGATATG
The DNA here is from genome assembly GCF_029784015.1 of Lycium ferocissimum. Taxonomy (NCBI): domain Eukaryota; kingdom Viridiplantae; phylum Streptophyta; class Magnoliopsida; order Solanales; family Solanaceae; genus Lycium; species Lycium ferocissimum. The sequence continues at coordinate 37,452 of NW_026725931.1, forward strand.
AGTATTCGATTTGAGCACTCGATATAAGTACTCCGATACGAGTAATCTGATATGAGTATCCCTAATTTTGATATAAGTATTCTGACAGAAGTGTTCCGATATAAGTACTCTGATATAAATATTTTGACATAAGCGTTTTGACATAAGTATTTTGGCTTAAGTATTTGATATAAGTACTTAGACGTAAGTATTCTGCCATAAGTATTCTGATAAAAATATTCGTTATGAATAATCTATTACGGTTGTCCCGATAATACGTCCGATTATGCCATCGAGTCTTGGTTTGTGTGCATTTAGTTTCTCACTACTCGTTCGTGCATATGTTATGATTTCCTTCGCCGAGTCCCGGGCCGGTTTATATCGTGCGCATTATGACATATTCGGCAGTATGATGTGTTACGGTTTCCGAGACCTCGCCATAGGGCCGGTTACCGTTATGGTGTTATGATGTGATATGGCTTCTGATATATTCTGATGATATGATGTTACGATGTGTTCGGAGTTTGTACGGAGATTTGAAATCTTCTGGAGTATGATGTGTTGTGGCACCAGCGTCAGGGGGTGACCACGTTCCTGAGCCCATGCATGATCTTTTATTTGCATTCCGTACATTTGCATTCCGCGTGTGTTTGATCCGTCACTTCGTATTTGTTTCATTCGTTACTCGCATATCGTACATATGTTCCGTACCTACGGATCCGGTTATGATTTCGTCTCTGCTATACTTCGTACATTTGATTCGTTTCGTATTTCCTGCCTTTCATACTCGGTACATATTCCGCATCGACCCCTTTCTTCGGGGGCTGCGTTTCATGCCACGCGTGCACACGTCCGGATGTGCGAGAAGACTTTGCTAGGAGGAGTTTCGCCGAGATTGGCGAGCTCCATTTCCCTCCGGAGTGTCGGCGAGTCGAGCATACCCGAGTTGTGATTTCTCGATTTGTGTTAGAGACTTTGCGAGACGAGTCGTGGGTCCGAGGTACGTGTCTTGAGCGGCCCTGTTGGCTATGGTGGCCTGAATGGCCTATATGTTTGTACATGTATGTATGTTCAGGCGATGTACATCCCGCCTGCCTACGGATTTGATTTGATATGTTTGTTGTGTTTGATACGCATGGCCGCCTAAGACGATGTCTGTTATCAGTTCCTTTGAAAGTCTTTTACGTACGCTTCATGTGATTTGGTCTGGAAATTTGAAAGGAATATATATGAAATTGGAGTCCGAGGGTTCGCTCGGCTCCGAATACGGGGTCGGGTGCCCATCACACCCTAATAAGGTTAGGGTGTGACAAAGTGGTATCGAGCGAGGTCCGTCCGTGGGGTTGTTGTGCAAAGTCGTGTCCGGTAGAGTCCCGTTTATGGTGTGAAGCCGGCCACATTTATAAACGAGTCTACGTGGCATCTAGGGATTGTTGACCTTCTTTTCTCGTCCTAGATCGTGCGATAGAGCCAAGCTATAGGAAATGAAATCTCTTATGTAAGCCTTACATACGACGAAAAAAGGTAAGTGGCGACATGGAAAGCCACAGGGGTAAGTATTGACGTATTCGACCTATTACCTGAAATCGGTAGTTCCGGGTGGCCAGAATGTGATATAGTTGTATGTTCTGTAAGACATTATTGATATTTGCTGTGTACAGGGGGATGGTATAAGAAGAACAAGGTTTGGTGAAGGACTCGGAAAGTTGACAATTTAATTTGCTACAGGATATTAGGTGAAAGCAGTGAGTAGGAATTCGAACGGACTGATATCTGGGTATTTATGAAGTAGTGGCAATGAAGGTGTATCTGTTACCATCAGGAATCTGGGAACCTAGGATGAAAGGTAGTTACGTACGGAAGTGAAAGGTGGACACTAAGGGCCGAAAAGGGTAAAATGGTAATTGTGGAAGAAAAGACGCGTTACGAGGGTGTCACGGAATTTGTAGGGCCTCGACTAACCCCAACTCGTGTAGTAAAGGTCATACGCGGAGGTGGACGCGATTACGGAAAGCGTTAAGGCCCTAAAATCCACCAAAGTTTCAAGGTTAAGCATGCTCGGTGGGAGCACGATTTCGGGATGGGTGACCCCACAGGGAAGTAGGCGGGGAATCTTGCAAAGTTGGAATTTAAGGGGACAAATGAGAAGTTGGGATAGCCTAAGTGAAATTAGAATATACGAGATGGTTGGAGACCATAAAAAGCCACCTGGCACGCGACAGGCTAGACTAAAGAAGGGACAGAAAGTACGCCATAGTTGTAGAAATGGGATAGGCTTGAATAAAGTTTGAAAATACTTTTGTGGGCTAGTTGATAACAACTATAAATGAATATATGAATGTATACGTTATCCCATATGTGATGATGTCAGTGGACACGTGTGCCCCAACAACCTATGCTACGATAAGGAAGGCCTCAACCGAGTAAGGGATACTGAAACCTGAGCAGTGGTAAGAAAACAAATGGTACAGGTACTATAAGATAAGCCGCCATCTTCGCTATAGGTTAAGAGTAGGAAAGTCTTAATGCTATGATATTAGAAGGAGAAAATGAGTGAGTAGGTGGGAAATAAAGAGATCAAATATCTGAAAGAAGTGAAAGATAAGGAAACATGACTGGGCGAGACCTCTAGAAAAGGAATAACTGGAAAGACACAGGATTATTTGGGATGAAGTTGCAAGCATAGGTGCGTAAAAAGAATAAAGTGTAGTAATATGAAACAAAGGAAAAGTGTGTGAGGACTGAAAACCGATTTAAATAAGTGGAGCTAACAGAATAGCGACCGTGACAAGGAACGTGAAGTAAGAGAAAAAGGACGATTAGGTCTTGTAATGATGTCAGGAGATTCCGGTTTTTTTGAAAGGTATATAAGGGAATAAATGGGTAGCCACACTAACACGGTTGCCTCGGGTGTGGAGGAACTCTCTTAAAAGGTGAATTAAGAATAGGACAGATTTGTGCACTAAAGGGAATATTTTGTGGACTTCGGTCGGTCTTCAAAAACAACAAGAAAGGAGAAAGTACCAATCGTAAGGATTTTGTGCTAAGAACAAGAGTGGCGAAATGCTCAAAAGTACGGATATGCCGTTGCAACGAAGGCGCATGGTTAAGAAAAATTACAAATAAGTAAGCAAACAAGATGTACGAAAGGACCAATAGTGGATGGAAAGATATGGGAATGCCGATAAGAAGGATGGTATCGACGGAAATGAAAGGAACACTTACGGTAAGAAATTTTGCTATGTTGTGCACGGAGTTGAAAAGAGGAACCGTTGGCATATGAGGAGCCCCTTAAAAAAAGGGGGGAGACCCTATTATAGGCAAGGGGATCACCATATTCTCAAGTACCAGAAAGGAAACCCATAACACGGAATGAGAATTCGTGTAAGGATTTAGGGGCTTGATAATGAGGAAAGTAGGATAAAAGATATGGAATGAGCATGAAGAAAGGGAAACGATAAAAGAAACCCCCTCCGCTACAAGCGCTACAAGGCTCCATAACGTCAGTTGAACATTCGAGGACGAATGTTCTAAAGGGGGGGGAGGATGTTATAGCCCGTATCTTGTACGTTTGGAAATTCCAAAGTCGTTGTGGAAAGTTAAGGGCGAGACCATTTTCAAAAATTATTTTAATGGACGAGTTGCTATAAATATTATTTATGACTATTATAAGTATGGAAATATTGTGAAAGGTTAAGGGCAAAGAGAGAAATTCGCAAAATGGGCCGTGGAAATAATGTGAAAGACTAGAGGTAAAATGGTAATATTAAGAAAAGTCGAGGGGCAAAATGGGAATTTCACAAAAGGAGTTCTTGAAGGTTCCAAGAAGGCCATATTGGCCATGTGACAAAAAGAAGAGGTAGGGAAAACCAAATAAATAAATAAGATGACAAAATAAGTCATCTTTGGTGGAATTTCAAGAAAATTCTAGAAAAATAAAGAAAGGGGCTATGCGCTAAAAATTTTCTTAATTGAGGGACTAAAACATAAATATGGAAAACGGTGGAAGGCATGTATATATATATATATATGAGAGTCATCTTTTTAATTCAAGGAAGTGGGGAGAAAGAAAGAAAAAGAAAGAAGATGAAGAACAAAAAAAAACAAGCATATTCGGCCAAGGTAGGGGGATTTTCCCCCATGAAATCTTGCCCCAAAAATTATTTTCTTGTTGTATTTCTACTAATTCAAGGGTCCTCTTCAACATGGTACAATTGTTGGATCGAGAAATTCATTCTTTGTTACAAAATGATAACCCTAGCCAAGTGAGAAGTTGAAGGAAAAAGGTAAGATTTAATCTCTTTTTATATGTTATGAAGGGTTTATTTATGTTCTAGTATGTAGAAATGGTTAGAATTCATGAGAATATGGAAGTTGCGTGGTGTTTATATGTGTGTATGAAGCAGAGTGTGTGTGTAATGTTGTGTAGACAAAATAAGTTGAATTGTATGTAGTATTTTAGTTGTGGATATTGTGGATTTTATATTGGAAGTGAAGGTTGAATGAATTGGGTTGAAATTGGAAATATGGAATATGGCCGTATGGTTGTTGCATGATGTAGAAGACAATGAATTAATTGTTCTTAGTATTAGTTGTTGTCGTAATATATAGAAATGGATGAAAAATTCATGAAAACTTGTTGGTAGTTGTTGTGGCCGAAAATGATGGAAGGTTGACAAGTGATGGTGAATTAATTCTAGTTAATATTTTAGTTGTTGTGTTGCGGAATCCATGATGAAAAATGAAGGTTTGATGGCTCAAAATGAAGTTGTAGTCGTTATCGAGAATATTAGAATAGTTAATGTGATATTGGCTTAAATTCTTACATTGCATGGAAAATGTTGTTAATGAAAATTGATATTATTGGATATTCTAGTTGTCGTCGTTATGAATTATGTGATGAAGGGGAAGGTTGTTGTTGAAGTTAGTATACATGAATGATGATGAAATGTATAGTTGTTGTGAATTGGAAGGTTTCGGGTAAAGTAATATGTTAATTGAGTTGTTAGAAGATTATGTGAATTGCATTGAATTGAATTGAATTGAAGTGAATTGAATTGAATATAGAAGTGTTCTTTGGGATCGCTAGTAATGTTGTTGGATTGGCCGAGTTGAATTCTCGGGTTTGTTGATGTTGGTTTGGGTCGAGCCATATTCTCGGGACGGTGTATTTTCGGGGGAAATGCTGCCCAAATTGACGGTGAATATAAGTAAATTTATTTGAAAAGTTGAGACAAGTGAATAACAATGGATTAAATGATTGTGTGAATTCTTTTGTATGTAGATTGACAAGTTTGGACAAATAAGCATAACTAGTTGGTCGCGGCACAGGTATGTAAGGCTTACCCTTTATTCCTTCTGGCATGCCTTAGAGCCAAGTAAGTTATGATATGTATTTTGAGGAAACTCTACTCTATAATTCCGAGTTTGGTATGATTTGTCCGCTCTCTCTGATATCAGTATCTAATAATCCGGATATGAGTATTCTGATTTGAGCACTCTGATATAAGTACTCCGATACGAGTAATCTGATATGAGTATCCCTAATTTTGATATAAGTATTCTGACAGAAGTGTTCCGATATAAGTACTCTGATATAAATATTTTGACATAAGCGTTTTGACATAAGTATTTTGGCTTAAGTATTTGATATAAGTACTTAGACGTAAGTATTCTGCCATAAGTATTCTGATAAAAATATTCTGTTATGAATAATCTATTACGGTTGTCCTGATAATACGTCCGATTATGCCATCGAGTCTTGGTTTGTGTGCATTTAGTTTCTCACTACTCTGTTCGTGCATATGTTATGATTTCCTTCGCCGAGTCCCGGGCCGGTTTATATCGTGCGCATTATGACATATTCGGCGGTATGATGTGTTACGGTTTCCGAGACCTCGCCGTAGGGCCGGTTACCGTTATGGTGTTATGATGTGATATGGCTTTATATTCGATGGTATGATGTTACGATGTGTTCGGAGTTTGTACGGAGATTTGAAATCTTTCGGAGTATGATGTGTTGTGGCACCGGCGTCGGTAAGTGACCACGTTCCTGAGCCCATGCATGATTTTTTATTTGCATTCCGTATATTTGCATTCTGCGCAGGTTTGATCTGTCACTTCTGTATTTGTTTCTGTTACTCTGCATATCTTACATATGTTCGTACCTCCGGATACGGTTATGATTTCGTCTCGCTATACTCTACGTACATTTGATTCGTTTCTATCGTATTTCCCCGCCTTTCATACTCAAGCACATATTCCGCATCGACCCCTTTCTTCGGGGGCTGCGTTTCATGCCACGCGGTACACCCGGATGTGCGAAGACTTTGCTAGGAGGAGTTTCGGCGAGATTGGCGAGCTCCATTTCCTCCGAAGTGTGTGCCGAGTCGAGCATACCCGAGTTGTGATTTCGATTTGTGTTAGAGACTTTGCGTACAGCAGTCGTGGGTCCGAGGTCCGTGTCTCGAGCGGCCCCGTTGGCTATGGTGGCCGAATGGCCTATATGTTTGTACATGTATGTATGTTCGTGCGATGTACATCCGCCCCCACGGATTTGATTTGATATGTTTGTTGTGTTTGATACGCATGGCCGCCTAAGACGATGTCTCGTTATCGGTTTCCTTTGAAAGTCTTTCTCGTACGCTTCATGTGATTTGTCCGGAAATTTGAAAGGAATATGTATGAAATGGAGTCCGAGGGTTCGCTCGGCTCCGAATACGGGGTCGGGTGCCCATCACACCCTAATAAGGTTAGGGTGTGACAGTCCTCCTGAGTCTAGTGAGATACAAATTTGATAACCTCTTATGAAAGACTAAGGCTAATAACTGGATTGTAATGAATTGATTAGTGACTTATGATATGAATTGAAATTGATACTTGTGGATTGAGTTTGTGTTGACATGATTGTGATATTAAGCCGGAAGCAGCTGCCCGAAGGGGCCATCATTATTATGCCGGAAGCGGCCGTCCGAAGGGACTATTGTGATACTAGCCGGAAGCGGTTGTCCGAAGGGACCATTCTGTTAACATGTCGGAAGCGGCATGTGTGTTGGATTGCATTATTTACTTAAAGATTGTTTTGAGACTTCGTGTGCACATTTTTGTTTCTTCCAGAAATTGCTACGTGTATCGAGTTAGATTGTGATTTCTTCTCTCCTAAATCAAATTATGATTAAGATTTGTTACCACCTTACATACTCAGTATATTGTCCGTACTGACGTCCTTTTGCCTGGGGACGCTGCGTTCATGCCCGCAGCCCCACATTGTTTGGCATGTTAAGTGTATAGCTAGAATGCTTGGATGTCAGCTGGGATTGGCAAGTTCCACCTCATTCTGGAGCTATGCTGAGTCATGTATAGATAAGCATAATTATGGGTTTGTCAGGGCCCTGTCCTGACTCATAATATTCAGTTCACTTCGTAGAGACTTCTGCAGACAGTGTCCTGTGGTATATTTGTCGAGATGCCGACAAAGTGATGTCAGTTGAGTCATTTGTGGATTTTAAAGGAGTATGTATTTTAGATGATTTCAATTGGTTTAAAGTACTTATTGGATTGAAAGTTTTCATAATTGTCATAAAGATAACGATTTCTATTTAGAAAAGTTTGATGTTTTTAAAAGTTTTTGAAATGACAGGTTTTGATAGAGCGAATGTCTAAGGGTTCGCTCGACTCTGATGAGAGTCGGGTGCCCGTCGCACTCTCTACCTCGAAGAATTCCAAGCACTGCTCGTAGATGTTTCGCATGATCAGCCTCTGACGGCGAATAAACCAGAATATCATCTATAAACACAATCACGAACAAATCTGAGAAGGGTCTGAATACACGATTCATCAAATCCATGAATACGGTTGGGGCATTAGTTAGCCCGAACAACATAACACGGAACTCATAGTGGCCATATCTAGTCCGGAATGTCGTCTTCAGAATGTCCTCTTCCTTCACCTTAACCTGATGGTATCCTGACCTCAAGTCTATCTTCGAGAAGTATTTGGCGCCTTGCAACTGATCAAATAAATCATCGATCCTCGGGAGCGGATACTTATTCTTCACAGTCACTTTATTCAATTGCCTATAATCAATACACATTCACAAAGAGCCATCCTTCGTTCTTACAAATAACACCGGCGCTCCTTACTATGATGTACTGGTCCTAATAAAGCCCTTCTCAAGCAAATCTTTCAACTGCTCCTTCAATTCTTTCAACTCCGCAGGTGCCATCCTATAAGGAGGAATAGATATTGGCTGAGTTTCCTCTTTTCCAATTTTTCCAAGTTCTTTTTATTTTCTTTTGTTGTTTTTAAATTCTTAGAGTTTCCTTAGGTTGAATCTTATCATTTGGCATCAGAGCATAGGCGAAAAAATTATTCCTACAATTTCTAATCCTAGGCTCAAAAATCTGAAAATCAAAAAAAAATTGAAAATTACAATTGTGGTTGGATTTGAGTGTTTTTGAAGGTAGATTTGAGTTCGTTGTGGTGGAAAACATCTGGAAACGAAATTTGAAGTCATTTGGGTAAGGATTGAAGTTTTCACCATTAGAGGTTCAACAAAGCTTGAAGAACTCAAAGTGGGTCTTGTTGATTTGGATTGAAATTGACTTCAATAGGTATTGGCTTTGTTCCCCTATCAAAGAGGAACCTATATCCGAAAGTTGGAGGAAAAACGAGTTGGAATTAAGGTATTTGGAATTTTGAATGTTCTTCATGATCTTGAGGACATTCATATATTCATCTTGAGGAAGAAGACCAAAAAGGAACGTTTGATGTAAAAATTTTCAAGTCCAGGTGCTAAAGGTGTTAAAATGGCCCAAAATGGTAATTACTAGGTTTTTGTGGGCCCAAGGAAGTCAATAAGGTCAGAAATCCGACCCAAGATCCAAGAAATTCGAATACGAGACGTCATCAGGGGAACTGGTATACGGTCCATTGTGCGGACCGTATAGAATTCTACGGGACGTCAAAATTCCAACGTCAAAATCCAGTCAACAATGTTGCTTACTGTGACGCGTTGACGGTACAATTGTGCGGTCGTAAAAGTTTCTACAGACCGTCAAATCTCAGCGTAAAAATCAGTCCAGAAAATTTTCGTACTGTGACGCGTTGATGATAATTATACGGTCCACATAATTTCCTGCGGAGCGTCAAAAGTCCATCGCAGAAAGTACAACACTTCCAGAATTTTGACGATCTACTTATACGGTCCGTCAAAATTATACGGACCGTATAAAAACCTAATTCCCAACCGTATAATTTTCCGGGTACGAGTTAATTTCATCTTATTTCTTTGATTTCCCAAGCCTCAAATCTTGTTCTCAAATCAAAAATTTCTTGAGCCTTGATTGTAAGTGATCCCTATTCCTTAGGTAGGGAACAAAGAAGAAGAAAAAAAAAAGTATAGAATTTTAATATTTTTCGTTATTTCAAATTGATACATTGGCTCAATTGAGGCTTCAAGACCCCGTTTTCAAGTTATCACCTATCCGGGCCCGAAATTTTATTTATTTTCCATTTTTAGCATTCCATTTTCTTGTGTTTCTCAACTAGTAGCCAATTGGTAGTTGTTCCTACTTGTGTCTACTAGTTCTTGTGTCCACATTTCTTTCGTGCTAATTTCTTTCAAGCTTTTCTTCATTTTATCTTGTTGAAACTTTATTGGCTCTCGTCCGATTTGCTTTGAGTCGTCCGTCATTCATCTAAACAAAAATCTATTCTACCACAAAGGATAAGCAACGTGTGAATTTGATTGGGCGAGCGATTCATCAACAACTTCGAAAGAGCACAGAGTATGGTAAGGTTGAGAGTTCAATACGAGTGACGTGAGGCTTTTATTACTAATCTTGTTTGCTAGTTTTGCAGGTCATCATGTCTAACCAAGGTGATAGAACGCAAGAGGTAGTAGCTATGTCATCCATATCAAGTTCATTGGCTATGATCATTGTTATATCCCGCATTTTGTACATTGGGATATTTCAAGCTAATTGCGATAAGTTAAGGACAAGGCTAATTTCGATTTTGATTTAATGCACAAGTTTCTTATGAATTTTATTGGTATGGAAATATTAAGGAAAATTTGGGGTTAGAAGTCAAAAATTATTTCATGAAGTAAAAGCCACAAGTGGCCGTGTGGTTGGTGTGGGCTCCCACCCATGGCTTGGCTAATTTTGATTGCCTTAAGCCATGAGTGCGTGTGTCCACCTTGTAGTGGGCTATATATATATATATAGATAAGTGATGACAAAGCAAGGCAAATTCATCATTTTCACAACTCAAGAAACTTGGAGAAGAGAGGAGAAATATTCGGCCATGGCTAGCCGAATTGGTGCCCTTGAATATTGATCCAAAAAAAATAATTTTCTTCTAGTATTCCAACCAATTGGAAGGTCCCTTGTAACGTGAAGTACTTGTTGGAGTAATCAAAACATTCATTTTTGCAATTTACAAACCCTAGCCAAGTTGAGAAGTTAAGTGGTAAAGGTAAGGTTTAATCTTCTTTTACATGTATTATGGATGGGTTGTGTATGTTGTAGTGTGTAGAGATGAACAAAATTTATGAAACCATATGTGTTGTTGTTGAGTCGTGTAGGGGCTGTTTTGAGTAGGAATGATGAACTAAATTTACTTAGTATTTTTGGTTGTTGTTGTTGTGGATTCTATGATGTAAATGAAGGTTTAATGGTTCAAGTTGGAGTTGTAATTGTTTGTGGGCCGTTGTGGAAGCTAACATGATGTTAATATAGTTTTTGCATTTATGTAAATGATGTTGTTAACGTGTGGTTATTGGTATAGTTCATGAATTGGGGAAGAGAGGAATGTATTGTTGCTGTTCTTATCGAGTTTAC
>NW_026725932.1:0-48548 GCF_029784015.1 Lycium ferocissimum
ATATGTAATACAAGGAAAGTCGATAAATAAAGGGAGACGCATGTCCAATTTTTCTAGAATTAGTTATGAGCTAAATGCTATCCATCATCTAATATGAGTATGCACTTCAATGAAGGTAGAGAACGTGAGCTTTGATGAAGAAGCATTTCCGATGACAGAATAGTTGCGAAAGGTATGTAAGGCTAACCCTTCTTTCAAAGGCATGATTCTTTTTTGGCTAGATATGTTCATCTTCTTACGAGTTCATATTCTGGTGATCCTAGCTCGAGGAAGCTATTAAGCTAATGATGCTCAAAAATGATGTGATTGTACTAAGTCCCTAATACGACGAGTGATACGCTAAGGGTAGAAAGTAATGAATGACGATGGAAAAAGGGCTAAAGATAGATATGAGTTTATATGTATGGATGCCAGCTGAGAGGTATTTTGTGAACCCGAGCTTATACGGCCGGAGTGGGAATGCTAAATATGTAAATGTATTATGTATAAAGCCCATGAGGCTATTATGAACCCCGAGCTATATGGTAGGGTAGAATATAAAGAATATGTATGCCTATATATATATATAACGACACGCGCGTACAGCTGCGCTTGGGTACGAACAACCCCCCCCGAGCCTTGGTAGGGCCGTGACGCGAGCCTCGGTAGGGCCGGTACGTAAAACACCGAACTCTACGTGCCTGCACGCAATATCATAAGCTATATGTATGACATCTATGAGTACGAATAAGCTATACGTATGACATCTATAAGAGTACGACTATGCTATGTATATAACATCAGCCGAAGACGAATAAGACCGTACGTGCCAAGAAAAGGGCTATGTATGTGATATGAGCATGAGCATGAAAGGAGTTACGAATACGAATACAAAAATAGATACAAAAAGGTAAATGAGCAAGAATATGAATGCTTGTACGCGAACACGCAATGGAAATGGAACGTCCCTATGGAAGGCAAAAAAAGGCTTACGACGACTGCTATTATCTCCTCCTCGTGATATTTCATATGTTATCCGTTATGCTTCTATATTGATATTGATCATGCTTTACATACTCGACATTCTTCGTACCGACGTCTTGTTGTTTGTGGACGCCGCCCATGCCCGGCAGTGGCAGCAGACAGATTTGATCCATAGGTATATTATCTCGTGGACTACATAGTAGGGCTCCATTTCATTCGATGAGGGCCGGCAGCCTTTGGCATAGATTCTTTTGTGTATATATTCGGGCCGGGCACGGCATGGGTCCTCGTCCCGCCCACATGTTATGACATGATGTACCTTTCATAGAGGCTCGTAGACATTGTGGATATGGTTAGATATGTTCGGCCTTGTCGGCCTATATTTTGGGATGTTGTTTTGATCGCCTTGTCGGTGCATGTACATTTATATGGGCATAGATGTTTATTGATGATATAGATATGTTATTTTCCGATGTGATTAGAATAATGATGAATGAAAAGCGTGATATAATTATGCGGCTCACCTAGAATGTGATGTATAAGTATGGTAAGGGGTGCCCGGGTGGGCTAGCACCGGGTGCTCGTCGCGGCCCTCAAGTTGGGTCGTGACAAAAATTGAGGGAGGAAAGTATGTTTAGGTATTCATACATGAAGTCTGGAGGGATAGACATGACGTCTGGAGGGATACTACTTAGCTTGGTACGATCTCTCATTATGTGGGATCATCGCCATTGTTGTTATATACCGAAACCTGAGTGGAGATTATTATGTTATGAGAAGGAAGGAGTTCATATATACTCTTTTTGTGATTGAGATGATTTCATATCCATGTTATTAATGAGTTCAATTGATTGGGTCTTGATATGACTTGTGGTACGATGCCTTGTGTTCTTAATATTCATAGTGTTGACTGATCATACTCCACATTTACTGATGAACTGGAATTACGTTGAGAAACACATCTTGATGAGAAACAATATATATATAGGCACATTTAACAGGGGGTGAGGATGTGGCCTAGTTATGGGCTTGTGATCCAAGGTCAATTCCTAAGCGAGTGGTACATGGACACCATGGGTCCCCTGCAGGTCATGGATATTTGGGGAAACAATACCATTTAGCATGTGTGTACACGGTTGAGATACTATCATTGTTGCTTTGCATTTCATCAGACTTATATTATTTCTATTGATGGTTGTGCCTAGACTTATTTTGTTCCTGTGTTGGTTGATTTCTGTTGATGACATTATTTGGTTAGGTGTTGTTGTGCCTATCTGCCTATTCTGTTAATTTTATGCAAGTATGCATGATTCTAATCTTAGTCGGCCTATGATATCTACCGGTACATAGTGTTTGTACTGATACTACCTTGCTGCACTTTTTATTCGAGTGCAGATTGTGCACCAAAGACATCTTGCAGGACTAATATTTAGCTTGAGGCTAGTTCCTGATCAGATCGGAGGGTGAGCTTCTATCCATGCCATGCCGCCTAAAGATCTTTCTTATTTGATGTCTACTTTCATTGCAGACGTTATTTACACTTACAAACAATTGTTTATTCTTTAGACAGTTTATTGTTTTAGAGTCCTTGCACAATGACTTTTGGGTTTTGGGGTTGTAATTGTTAGGATTTCCGCAGTTTATTCATTTATGGCATGACTAGACCGATTTATGATTTACTTCTGATGATTGATTTATAAATGTTTAAATGATTAAGTAATTGGATAAGGGGATGGTTCGCCTACTAGGAGAATTGGTGTGGGTTCCACTCACGGTACGTTTGGGTCGTGACACACTTTTCATTTAAACTAACATTTTTTATTAGCCTAGGTTGAGAGATTATCACTAACTATTCCGCAAAAGAAAAGAATAGAAGTTGATCTTTCATGTTTGAAGATAATGAGACCACTTACACAACACATGTTATCAAAGCTAACGAAATTACCTCAAGGCTAACATTATACAATATTAACCCATACAAGCATTCAATACCAAATGGCTAACTACTACTTTGAGCTTAGTAAATTTGTAATGAAGCTTAACATATTACAAAATCACTAGCTGACTGATGTGCTCTGGAATTATGGCCTATTTGATGTCTTTTACGTGAAGTTTTTATTTTTTTTAAGTATATTACATGTCGTTTCATAGTTTTTTTGTGTTTTGTAGGGATAATTAACACAAAGTGTCAAAGACAAGCAAAATTGCCAAATTAAAGCTGGAAATAACAAAATGCGGCGCAGATTGAGAAATGCAAACATAGATTCAAATATCAAAACTGAGAAGCCCAGAAATCTGACAACTGAAATGCGGAGCGTATATGCGGCACAGACCTCAATATGCGGCGCAAATTGGTGCACCAATGCCACATTCTAGTTCCCGTTCTGCATTGGAAAACACTGAAATGTGCCGCTAATAACCAAATGTAGTTGAATATGTGGCGCAGATTGGCCGGACATGGTATTTTTGTCATGCTTTTGTGCACGACTTTTGGACGGTATGAATACACTTTCTAGGGTTTTTTATTCATTATTAGATATTGGAACTTGTCTTACTTATCAGGGGCATTGAATACTCAATTGTTGAAACTTTCAAGACACTTTTCTTGTCATCGTTCTCTATTGTAAGCTTTAAATATAGTCTTTATTACTTTTTTTTTTGTACTAGAAAATATGAGTATCTAACTTTAATACTAAGGTTGTGGACCCAATGATGGGTGCTATGTGAATGGGTGTTTACCATTGAATATATGCATAATGGGTTGTTGATTTCTATTTATTTCTCTTTCTTTCATGTTGGTTAGTGGTTGCAGACATTAACCTATGCCATTTGCTCCTTCTTTACTTGGACACGTGAGCTAGGGTTTGCTAGAAATCAATAGCAAGAACTCGAGGTGTTAACCCTTGTTTAATAAACTCGCTTAGGGATAAGATGAGTTTACATGGCATAAATTAATCGTTCTTCATTTCAACTATTTTACATTTGGAAAAATTATAAAGAGGAAATACTTTCTATGTATTGGGAAATACTAGGAAGTTATTTAGAGATTAAGTTCACACCATACAACCACCCATTAGAAGTTTATCACATTAACACATATAGCATTACACTTTATCAAAAGGGGACACAACCTTGATTCTTTTGTCCAATTAAAGTATTCTTGAAATCAAAGTAGAAATTAGAAACATAAACTCTTTTACAACTTACCGAGATAGAATTATGACTAATGATAAGTAACATACTACTAAAGTAACCTTTTCACATCAGAGTCCCTATGCGAGTTGACCCCAATCTAGTTAGGTTACTAAGCCACTGCTTTACGCTATTTGTTAGGTGTAATTTGAGCGTATCTCTGACTTAAATTGAACACGGGAACATAATAAAGTGCCGATGCTTAACAAACTAATCAAATTACAAGCAGTGATCAAAACTAAGTAAACATATGAGTACATCTATAAGTAAAGCGAATCACACAACCATCATTACATAATATTAAGCAAAAGACAAAGTCTATACAGATCCATAAACTAAGTATCACTACACAATCAAGCTAAGGAAGCAAACAAAACCTAGATAAAATAAGCATATAAACATACAAAACACATAAATATGTAGCCTACAAAACTATCAAATTAACCAACCTTAAACAAATCACATAACTAGACTTATAAACTAAACAGATATGAATTAAGCTAATCAACACATAATTACACTAAGCACACAAAATGTACACTAAACAAACACATGAACATATAAGCCTATAAGAAATGCAGAAAAATGGATAGAGAATTACCTTTTCTAGGGGCAACCTTGATCGAGAATGGACTTTGACGGATCCTCTTGAGCTCTTCAGCACCACACTCAGCGACAAATAAAAGAAATAATGTTTTAAGACTAGAAGAGCAAGAAATAGCTAGTTGAAGGTTCCGATTTGAAGCCAAATCTCTAGGAAACCTTAATTTTAAGTCCCGAAATCTCACTAAAGATTTCTAATGATCGAAAACTTATTGAAATGGGATTCGTTATATATATAACCCCAAACCCCAGGCTTCATTGCCCATAATCAGTGTGTGACAAATGGATTTAGGAGGAAAATATGTACAATATACAATGACCCAATAGAAATGCAGTGTTTTAAGACAAGAACAATTAAAGATTTGCAGCAAAAAGAAACAAAGAGAGGGAAAACCTCTCCTCTTGGGGTTGAGTCACGGTGGAGAGAGGGTGAGGGAGGGAAAACCAATTAATACTTTGCCCTAAATGAATCTATACAACTTGAGATAAGTAACGTACACTATTCCATTGCCGTTTCCGGCATGGTGATGAGGTGAGAGAGAGGAGCTAGATTGCCGCTAACGTTTTCCTTGATTGGCACTTTTGCATGAAAAATGAAAAGGAAAAAATAGAGTTTGGTTATATACGTGTAACATTGGACCGGGTCATCTTGGTTTTAAACAGGGCCTCGATCATATTTTGAAGGATAATGGGTTTTAAAAGAAAAATATGGTTAGTTTTGTAAATGTGGCTATTAATTAATTTAGAGGTTGGTTTTATATGTGTAACAACATTTGTGATTCAAGAAGTCTGACTAATTAAATAAAATTTATGGAGGGCAAAAATTTTTTAATGACCCATTGGGTTATTTTGTTTCCTCTTTTTCCCAAAATGACCCTACCCCAAACTTCTTTACAGTATATTCAACTTTCGAGGATGTGTGATGCGATTCCCAAGGCATTTGGATGGATTTTGGGGAAACTAAAAGGACTTGTTAGAAATTCTAAAGAATTTGGTTGACCAAAGTCAACATCGGGGGTAAATGACTCTTTTTCAAAGTTTCATCGATTCCTTTAGGTCCAATATATCATTTGTGATTTAGTTGAGCAGTTGGTTTAATTGCCGAGGGTCTCGGGGGTATTTTGGACGTTTTGTTGGAAATTTGGCCTTGGAGTGTTTTGGAGTTGACCTCGGTCAACTTCGGATCAAGGAGACCTCGTGTGATTGATTTGAGTGCGCGAGCAAGTTTGTTGCATGTTTTATAACTGGTTTGCATATTTGGTTTGTGTCTGAGAGGTTCAAGATGAGTTTGGCTGATTTTCTTTGGTTTCTGGTATCTCATTTTACGCAAGCAGAGGGCTGCAGGTGCGAGAATGGACTAAGTGGGCTAGCCCGCTTTGCGGAGAAGTGGCCGCAGGACCGGCATCGCACCTGGGGGTCGACGCCATCACCTCTGGACTAGGTGCACTTAAGTATACCTCACATCTATGGTGAATTGGTCGCACAAGCGATGCCACTGATGTGGTAATAGGATCGCACCTGCTGTGTCGCTAGATAGATTAAAGCCTTCACTCCCCATTTCAAACTTAGACATTTCATTCTTATATTTGGAACTTAGGACCTCGATTTGGGAAGATGTTAGAAGGGTTTTAGCAAGGTTATTAACATGGGTAAGTTCCTAATCCTCCGTTTATTGTTCTACCTTCAACTATTGCGGAATTCTGCCATTGAAATCATGATTTGAGATAAAAAATTGGGATTTAGGGACCCTAGGTTGCAAATGGGGATTTCTTCAATTGATTATCGAATTGATGTCGGATTTGGTTTATTTTTGGTATTAAGACTCCATAGAACATGGGTAGACTAATTACGGGGCGAATTTACAATTTTCTTTAAGGGTCTCAGGATTGACCTTTTGAGTGACTTTTTGGGTTTGAAACTACTATATAGCAATATGGGTGTCTACATACTCGTGTTCCAATGTAAAATCCATATTTGAACATATTTGGATCATTCGGAGGCTCTACAGACTAGCTCAACTTTGTTATGAATTACAGACTCCAAATCTGGCAAGTTGAGACCCTTCGTGACACTATTAATGCATCATGGTTGGTTAAAATGAACTTAAAAAAGTGGGAGTAATGGTGAAACTAAGGAGGTCATCATACTTATGAGAGACAAGCACTTGAATTGGGTACCAATGCCATGTTATGGATATTTGTGTATATTCATGTTGTATAGTCCAGTCTAAATAGCATGCTTTGGACATTAGCTGGTAGCATAAATTGATTTTCTGTTTCGGTAATGGAACATGAGATCCCTTATTTATTGATTCTACGCGTATTACCTATCTTAATTGTCATTATGTGTTCTCATCACTCCTAAATACTCGTTTAAAAGTGGAAAATGAGCTAAAGATTAAGTCTTCTATTATATAGCTTGTTGCTTATGGTTGTGCATGTCATATTCATGCTTTCATATGGTATCTCATGCATATTATACTTGAGGATATGTGACGTCCGAGGGGAAATGGTTCCGGACGTAGTGATGCGAATGGTATGAGCTCGATTAGCTAGAGACTTGTAATGTGAGTCTTATTGGCTTAGTAATGTGATTGGAATCTTAAAGCGACTAAGAACTCGAAGGGAAATGTTTCGGGTGGTGTATGGACCTCGCAAGTCCCCCATGGGTCATGTATTCCTAATATTGGAGCGTGTGTATGCCAGTGATGGAAAGACCTTGCATTTGCATATAATATCATCTCATGAATTCCTTGTTTGAATAACTTGCCTAAATGGATTGATTGAATAAAACTTAACGTGCTTATTTGCTCATTTGAATAACTCCTGGCTTAGATATTTCTCACACTTAGGCTTGCAAATTATGATTATCATTATTGTTAGGTTGGACTAACAGCGGTTAAGTTTGGAAGTAGTATTTGGAAGACCAACCCTAGAAATTATTTTAGTTTAGGGTCAATCAACGATGTTGTTGAGTACACGTTGAATTCCCGTACTCAATCTACACTTGCTACACCTTTTTGCTTGCAGATTCTATTCCTAACACTAGTGGATCCTGTGCCTATTTCAGTCATTGAGGAGACCATACAGAGAGTTCTGGGTGAGCAACTAGTTGATTTGTGTTACACCCCGTAGTTTCGTATGTTGAGATCCGAGCTACCTTTCAGGAGGTATGTGAGCTTATATGTGTTTAGCTTATGGTTATAAGGATTTATGTTCATATAGTAAGCTATGCAAGGATTGAAGGGCAAGTGAATTAAGGGAATTAAATTTGTTGGAACTTGGAAGAAAATATGAGGGGCAATTTTGGCCCAACTTGGAGAAAGAATATCTTTTTGTAGATGAGGAGTTTTGAAGCAAAGTAAAAGCCTAAAATAAAGTTCGTCGTGTCTAGTTTCCATTACAACAAACCGCTCGTCGATACGGTATCAAAGTGGAGAATTATGAACGTTACAAATTAGGTGACGAAAGCGAAGCTCTTGCATACGATGGGGCGACAATGTCTTTGCTACGATGCACTACGGTGACCCCCCCGAATTTGACCCACTATTTAAGGATCAAATCAGATCCCAAACCTCATTTTTCAGCCAAGAATTTTCCAAATATTTCCCAAATCTTCTAGAAAATTCTCCAACTTCAGTCCACTAGATTTTAACGCAAATTAAGTGAAATCCCCGAATTTAAGTTCGGACAACACATAGCTGCGATTATAATATCGAATGGCGGCGAAAATTGGCTTGGATTCAAGGTTATAATTGAAGATATTGCAATTCTAGGGGGTGAAAGGTATGAATCTTTCCTTATTAGTATTGATTTAAGCTTATCGACGGAGAAAAAGTTACTAAATGAGCGTATAATGAATTTATGGGTTGAGAAATTGGATAAAACATCGTGTGAGATGTTTATGGAATATTTTGGTGTTGATAATATTGTTGTTGATGTTGGTATTATTGTTGGTTGCTGAATTGAGATTTCGGGTTAGGCATATAAACAGGAGAGATGCTGCCCGAATTTCGGCAGATTCTAAAGGGATTTTAATTAATGGCTTAAGACAAGTGTATGATGGCGAGCCTAATAATAGTATGAACTATTTCATATGTAGATTACAAGTCAGGAGATAAGTGGGAAGGTGAAGGAGCAAGATTCCAGGTATGTAAGGCTAAACCCTTTCTTTCTCAAGGCATGATTCCTTGTTGTAATCCTTTGTACTATATCCATAATATCGTTGCTTCCACAAATGCTAGAAGCCTATGAATCTCATGATCCTTATGATATTATTGAGCTTATTCATGACCTTTGGAATTATTCATTGTGATTGACCTCACCTTATGATACTTGTTCCTTCAAGGTGAGATATAGCGATGACGACAGTTCCATAATACTAATAATCCAACAAGTTTAGGAAGGTGTCTTAAGGAATGTTTTGTGGAACATGAATAGAGTACTAGTGAAGGATCCCTAATGAGGTATTTAATATTCAAAGAGAGGTTCATGTTGTATTAGGATTTGGTTATAGACTAGTCAAGTGGGAAGAAGTACTAATGGCCAGAGATGTGCTTATAAGGCTTATATGATTATATAGACACTACGGGTTAAGCGAAGACCATGAGAAGTGCATATAGATTACTTATAGAAGTTTGATTATGATGGTGAACATAGTTACCACTGGTTTACGACCAATTGGGCAGTTATGTATTTACCACCATGCTACGGCTGGTTGGGCAGTTATTACCACCGTGCTACGGCCGGTTGGGCAGATATGTATGTATATATTTACCACTGGACTGCAGCCAGTCGGGCAGTTACCACCGTGCTACGGCCGGTCGGGCAGTTACCGCTGATCAGTCGGGCAGTTGCACTCTACCGTCGGGCGATAATCGGACGGGCAGTTATTACCACCGGACTGCAGCCGGTCGGGCAGTTACCACTAATCAGTTGGGCAATTAGTATATAGGATGATTAGTAAGATAAAGGCACAGTACTGTACATAGATATGATATGGTTAAGCATGCGAGAGTATAGAGAAACATGTATCATATATGGATATATATGCACGCACGCAACACATGTTCGAGATAACGTTTGACGATAAGGTAACTAGGACTATGGTAGGCTATACAGACCGTGTAAATATTACAAGAAGGTGAAAGGGTATGTATATATTTGCTATATTTCCATCAGTAGTTCAGAAATGCCAGGTTGATTCTTATTCATCTCATCTTTAATATATGGCTATTTTGTTGCACTTTCCGCCTTGCTTACTCCGTACATTGCTCGTACTAACGTCCCTTTGCTGGAGGCGCTGCGTTTCATGCCCGCAGGTCTTGAGACACAACTTGACGAGTCTTTCAGTAACGATACCAGCTCAGCAGGCAGAGTCGTGGCGCTCCACTTGCTTCGGTGTTGCCCTGTGAGTCAGCATGGCTGCATATGCATTTGCATGGGTATGGCGGGGCCTTGTTCCGGCCACTTTATGACATGTACTCCTATAGAGGCTCGTAGACAGATATGCACAGTTAGATATCATATAATTATTTTGACTTGTACTATGTTGTATCATTATTATGGATAGCCTTACCGGCACATGCACTCGAGATTAGTTTGAAGACGTAAGTATGTTATCTTTTGGGCTTGTGCCCCTATGGCTTATAGTACCTTGGTCTTATGTTGCCTTTTGAGATACAGAAAACGTGAGTTACAGTTGGTTCGCTCAATTCCCATAGGGTGCCGAGTACCAGTCACGCCTTACGAAGGTTGGGGTATGACAAATTGGTATCAGAGCAGTTCGTCTTAGGGTTAGTCTACGAGCCGTGTCCAGTAGATTCTTGTTTATGGGTGTGAAGCGCGCCACACTTATAAACAGGAGGCTGCAGGGCATTCAGGATGGTTACCCTTCTTTGTATCTTAAATCGTGCTATAGAGCTGAATCATAGGGTGTAAATCCTCAATCCAGACTCCTGTTGCTTCATAGGTTGGCGATGACTCCTTCATAAGGGATATGATTGGCTAGAAAAAGTGAAGGAGTGATGCACGTCACTAAACAGGGGAGATCTTTGCCCGAATTTCGGCAGATTCTAAAGAGATTTTAATTAAAGGCTTAAGAAAAGTGTATGATGGCGAGCCTAATAAAAGTATGAATGATTTTATATGTAGATTACAAGTCAGGAGATAAGTGGAAAGGTCAAGGAGCAAGATTCTAGGTATGTAAGGCTAAACCCTTTCTTTCTAAAGGCATGATTCCTTGTTGTAAACCTTTGTACTATATCCATAATATCGTTGCTTCCACAAATGCTAGAAGCCTATGAATCTCATGATCCTTATGATATTATTGAGCTTATTCATGACCTTTGGAATTATGCATTGTGATTTACCTCATCTTATGATACTTGTTCCTTCAAGGTGAGATATAGCGATGACGACAGTTCCATAATACTAATAATCCAACGAGTTTAGGAAGGTGTCTTAAGGAATGTTTTGTGGGACATGAATAGAGTACTAGAGAAGGATCCCTAATGAGGTATTTAATGTTCGAAGAGAGGTTCATGTTGTATTAGGATTTGGTTATAGACTAGTCAAGTGGGAAGAAGTACTAGTGGCCAGAGATGTGCTTATAAGGCTTATATGATTATGTAGACACTACGGGTTAAGCGAAGACTATGAGAAGTGCATATAGATTACTTGTAGAAGTTTGATTATGATGTTGCTCATAGTTACCACTAGTTTACGACCAATGGGGCAGTTATGTATTTACCACCATGCTACGGCTGGTTGGGCAGTTATTACCACTGTGCTACGGCCGGTTGGGAAGATATGTATGTATATGTTTACCACTGGACTGTATCCAGTCGGGCAGTTACTACCGTGCTACGGCCGGTTGGGCATTACCGGCGCTCGGTGTGGTTGCGCTTGCCGTCGGGCGTGGTGGATGGGCAGTTATTACCACCGGACTGCAGCCGGTCGGGTCGTTACCACTGATCAATTGGGCAGTTAGTGTCACGACCCCATTAGAGGCCGTGACGGGTACCCGATACTACTATACCGGGCACCTCTTATCTCGCATTCTATTCTTACTACTGAGTGGGCAATATGGATGATACAGTCATATTCTACTCAGCACAGTCATCAATAGCATACTCATAAACAAATGTAAATAAGCTTTACCAACATATTATACAACAACAAGGACGAACAAGACTGTGAAACATCTGACTGTACACGTCTGTCTACGAGCCTCTAGATAAGATACATGTATTCACAAGGAGGGGTCGGGTTCTACTATGCCCAAATATGTACACAAAAGTATATACCGATAAGCTCGGCAATGCTCAAGGAACAAGCGGAGCGCTCTCAATGTGCCGCCGGTGGAGCTCCTGGGGATCGGACGCGTCTGCGTTTGCACTGCGGGCATGAACGCAGCGTCCACAAGAAGGGACGTCAGTACGAGTAATGTACCGAGTATGTAAGGAATGAACAATAACATAGTAAGGGATACAAAGCATGAATAATAACATAATGGAAATATAGAGCATATCGTAAGATAAAAGGGTGACCTGTACATATGAGTGCCTCTTAGGGTGGATGCCATGCATGCTTAGCTTTCTTTGAAAAACATTTCTTGTTCATATATACATAAAATAGAACATATCATGTTGCCGAGGCGTCGACTCCGATCCATTTAACCACATATGTCCGGCGCCCGGGCATCCCGCGTCCGAGATAATATCATGTCATATTATACCAACTGATTAGGTGGCCACGCGTCTATAGCGCCTCGCCCTTTTTCCCATATTCCTATATATATATATATATATATTATTCATATATCATATAAGAAGCATGCAGGAGAGCCCAAGGAAAGTTATGTCTCTATCGGAGTGACGTAAGGTCGGTAACCTCCGATTATATTATGGAATAATCATGGTCGCTTTGTCTCACCTTGAAGGAAAAATTATTATAAGGTGGGACTATCAATGAAGAATAACATCAAGAGAAAACATAGAATAGGATCATAAATCTCATAAGGCATCAATTCATATACTTTGGAATCTTTAAAAATAGTCATCATCCATGAATAAAATTGAGAAATCAAGAAATAGCTCAACATTTTCATATCGTCATTGAAATGGTAAACTTGAAACCTTTAAACACGGAGTCATCATCATCATAATCATCATAGGAAAATATTCCCATCTTTGACATCATCGTTATGATTGTGAAAACAGGTTCATCATTGTTATCATAAGAGCTCATGGAGCCATAAATCTCTGATTTAGAAAATACGAACATTTTGGAAAACATTTATGAATTATTAGGAAAGGAATTATGCCTTGGAGTCATAAACATTTAACTTTTGAAAACAAGGAAGATATGGAAACATTCATGAAGTCATAACATCGGAATCATGCCTTTGAAAGAAAGGGACGAGTCTTAGCATACCTGCTCGACCTCCTATTGGCTATGTTTATCCGCCCGAGCTCGTAAATCTACATTCGAGAAGATTTACACTAACGTTAGACTCTTTATCGCACACTTGTTTCAAGTTTTGAAATCAAACTATTTTATATTCTGCCGAAAATCGGGGAACATCTCCCCTGTTTATATGCCTAGCCCGAATTCTCAATTCAACAACCAACCAACAACAACAACCATACCAACATCAATAACATCATTTCCAACACCAAAGTATTCCATAAAACAGCCCACACGATATTTTCCAACTTCCATAACTAACCAACTTACTATACAATTATTTAACCATTCTATCTTCGCGAATAAACCGGTATTAACGTAATTAGAAGGAGATTCATACCTTATTCTCGTTGAAATAGCAATATCTCCAATACCCACTTTGAATCCACGGTAGAATCCACCACACCACAATACTAGAATCACGACCATGCGCTATCCGAACCAAAACTAATACTCCGACGCTTAAAAATCACTCAATTTTATGATAGGCTCGCCTCCCTCATCTGTTTTCTAGGTTTTTACGGAAAATCTGAGCGAGAATCTGGTGAAAAAAGGGTTTTTTACCCTTTATATAGGGGTCAAATTCGGGGGGTCACTGTAGCATTTAATGTAGCATTTGTATCAAATCTCGTGTGAGCTTGCAAGCACGCGTTTCTGCTTTGTCAGCTGAAATTGTAATGTCCATAATTCTCTACTCTGATGTCCTATCGATGAGTGATTTATTGCGTTGGAAACTAGACTCGACGAACTTCATTTTAGGCTTTTGAAACACCTAAAAACTCTGAACATGTTAGGAGATATACCCCTCCAAAGTTGACTAAAAATCTGCTCAAAATTCTACCAACTTTTTTTTCCAAATTTTTCGACAAATTTATTTTCTTCGATTTGCTTGGTCCCGGAACCTTTAGGCATTTGCTTGACTCTTGTTAAGAGTATTCATTAACCTTATAAGGGTTCCATGACCTCTCCGAGCTTACTTTAGTTTACTTACGACGCAAACGACACGAAAAATTTTCTGAGGTGTAACAGTTAATATAGGATGATTAGTAAGATAAAGGCACAGTACTATACATAGATATGATATGGTTAAGCATGCGAGAGTATAGAGAAACATGTATCATATATGGATCGGGTTACACGCCGCAACACATGTTCAGATAACGTTTGATGATAAGGTAACCAGGACTATGGTAGGGTATACAGACCTAGTACAGATTACAAGAAGGTGAAGGGGTATGTATACATATGCTAGATTTTCATCGGTAGTTCAGAAATGCCAGGTTGATTCTTACTCATCTTATCTTTAGTATATGGCTATTTTGTTGTACTTTCCGCCTTGCATACTCTGTACATTGCTCGTACTGGACGTCCCTTTGCTGGGGGCGCTGCGTTTCATGCCCGCAGGTTTTGAGATATAGCTTGACGGATCTTTCAGTAAGGATACCAGCTCAGCAGGCAGAGTCGTGGCGTTCCACTTGCTTCGGAGTTGCCCTGTGAGTTAGCATGGTTACATATGCATTTGCATGGGTATGGTGGGGCCCTGTTCCGGCCACTTTATGACATGTACTCCTATAGAGGCTCGTAGACAGATATGCACAGTTAGATATCTTGTAATTATCTCGACTTGTACTAGGTTGTTTCATTATTATGGATAGCCTTAC
This sequence comes from Lycium ferocissimum, assembly GCF_029784015.1. NCBI lineage: Eukaryota > Viridiplantae > Streptophyta > Magnoliopsida > Solanales > Solanaceae > Lycium > Lycium ferocissimum. Next base: position 14,888 of record NW_026725932.1, read on the forward strand.
CGGCACATGCACTCGAGATTAGTTTGAAGACGTAAGTATGTTAGCTTTTGGGCTTGTGCCCCTATGGCTTATGGTACCTTGGTCTTATGTTGCCTTTCGAGATATAGAAAACGTGAGTTACAGTTGGTTCGCTCGGTTCCCGTAGGGTGCCGAGTATCGGTCACGCCTTACCAAGGTTGGGGTGTGACAATTTGTAGCACCGGATATTCCATCTATCTTTATTTATGTCTTTCATTATTCTAGATAGTGTATTCGGATGCTATCCCATACTTGTATCTCTATTTAGTAGTTCTTGTGCTAGTCACAACATGTTTTGGGATTCGTTGTACTCATTCAGTATTTTACTATTATTGTACTTATTTAAGACTTTAAAATGGCTTGTTTGATTATTCCTTATGTTTTACTTGATTGAATTATTCGAAGGCATTGTGGATGGCTTATCTACAGGTGGGAGTAGATTCCTTCACGACTATTAGAGATTGGGTCATGATAAATTGATATCAGAGCTTTAGGTTCACTGGTCTCACAATGTCACGACCCAACCAGAGGGCCATGATGAGCAACCAGAGCTAACCCATCGAGCACCTCTTATCATACTTCTCATAATCACATCTAGGTAAGACACACGGCTAACTCATAATTATCACAAACTGAAGGGGCACAAGTTCCAACGAACATATTCACGTCTATGTAAACATCATTAACTATGCCCATATGTATAAGGCTGCCAAAAATGATATACAAATATATGAACCGGTAAGGTTGTGTAGCATCTAGCTATATACAACTATCTACGAGCCTCTACAAGGAGTGCGTAAAATCATAGAGATAGGACGGGACCTCGCCATTCCCAAGTATGTACACAAAAGAATAATACCAACTAAACTGTAGCTGCTGATCAAAAGGAGCACTTCTATGCAATTGCTGATAAAGCAACTTAGGGGTCTGGTCCATCTCCCTGTCTACCTGCAGGCATGAACGCAGCGTCCACAAATAAAAGGATGTCAGTACGAATAATGTACTGAGTATGTAAGGCATGGATAACAGCATAATGAAAGAATGCGAATAACAAGAGATGAAGAGATCAAATTATACCTCAGACGGCGGCTGCCATGCATACTTAATATTTCTCTAAAGAAAACATTATCATACATACATACATACATAATACCGTACCCGGCCATATAGGCTCGGTGTCTCTCGTACCAGGCCATAACAAGGCTCGGTGTTCCCCCGTACTCTACCATAAAAAGGATCGGTATTATCTGTACCTAACTGCAGTGGTGTGGACATCTACATGATGTACCCAGACGACTATAGCGCGGATCGGTGTGGTAAAATACATATATAATATATATAGCGTGAATGAGAGTCCAAAGGAAACATTACAACTCCATCGGAGTGACACAAGGTTGGTGAACCTCCGATTACCCTTATGGAATCATCATTATCACTATATCTTCTCATTTGGGTCATCTATCATAAGATAAGATCAACAAAAAAGGACAAGATCAATAATATCATAAGAGTACCAAGAACTATAACCCTTAGCACTTCTAGGAATGGAGTCATCATGGAAGACGTTATGAATATCATGTATAAGTTCGCGACAATGGGATCATTCATTAAGAAAGAAAGGATTAGCCTGAACATTCCTTTACATCTCCTTAATTACTTAACGTTCTCCTCCCAAGCCCGCAAATCTACATTCAAGAGGATTTATTCTAAGGTTGAGTCTTAAAAACACTCTTAAGTTCAAACTAGAGTAATTAGCGAACTAGGGGAATTTGGGCAGCTCTTCCCCTGTTTTATCGACATCCACCAAATCCCAAAACAACTTGCAATCAACCATAACAACATCCATAATACCATAATCAAAGAATTGTATCCAATTTAATCTCAAATTAGTCCAAAATCTCCTTTCAAGTTCATCTCATAGTCCCTTCTTCAATTCAACACTTTATGACTTCTCTTCTATGATTCCTTCCTCTCTAAGACTTACTAAACCTTTAAATCTACTCAACCATATAAATAAGATGAAAAACATACCTTATAATATAAGAACTTCAACTTACTCAACTTCTCCCAAGTTCAAGTCCATCAAAACTCTGAAGAGAACCAAGAACAATCATCTTCCATGGATTTATCTTGAGGTTTTGATGTTTGATCTTCTCTCTTGATGGTATGGAAGGGTTTGGAATATTTTGGAACCTTGAAGAACTTTCAAGAAATCTCTAATAATGTGGCGGAAATAAGTGTGGGATGTGGATATGAAAATGGGATCTTTTGGGACTTAAAAAGGTCTTAAATCGCCCCCAACCCCCCTCCCCCCAAGCTACAATTTGCGGGGGAGATGCGGCTCAGCATAATGGATATGTGGCCGCATCTCCCCTCCTCTCCTTGAGGAGGAGGTTGGGCAATAAGGACAACCATTTTGGTGAGTTTGTGGCCTGTTTGCTACACCAGAAACTCAAATTTGCGGCCGCAATCGCGGTCCACAAACTCCGATTTTCGCGAAAATGCGTTCTTTTCGATTCGTTTAACCTCCAATCCTTATGGGACCTTCATGGAACTTGCATAACACTTCATTAACCATCTATGGTGCCTTATAACCCCCCCCCCCCCCCCAAACTCAAATAACATGAAATCTCCCCAAAACATCACTCAAGTTTCCAATCCCTCAACGAACTTACTTCCGCCGATTCATTTAACTCCGAAACTTTAAGGTAGACACTTAAAATGACCAAATACCCACCTTAACCTTGTAACATCTTCATGTCCACTTTAGGCTTTTGTTAGTTTAATCATAATGCAAATGACACAAAATTTTCAAAGTGTAACATTCTTCCCCCCTTAAGAACATTTCGTCCTCGAACGTTAGACTCTTAGGGATTCTATAAAAATTTTGCTAGAGTTTCCCCTGTAAATGTGCCAATACCATCCTGTCACAACAACCTAAAACATATAACACCTTATAGGGCAACAAAAACAACAGCAATAATAGCCACACACAACCAAGAATTCATCAAAAGAAAGCATTACGTACCTGAAGACAACGGTGGCTCCGTCTGAACCTCTTCTGGGAGTGGAAACAAATGTGGATACCTGGACATCATATCTTCCTCGGCTTCCTAAGTCATTTATTCTCTATTATTGTTTCTCCATAGAACTTTAACTGAAGCTACATCTTTGGTTCTTAATCTTCGAACTTGGCTATCTAGAGTAGCAACGGGAATTTCTTCGTAGGATAATTGCTTGGTGACCAGGACATCATCTATGGATAAAACTCTGGAAGGGTCTCCAATGTACTTGCAAAGCATTGATACATGGAAAACAAGATGAACTGACTCCAAGTCCGAATGTAGATCTAGCTTATAAGCAACCTGACCCACTTTAAGTAACTTTGTAATTCCCAATATATCGAGGACTAAGCTTACTCTTTTTATCAAATCTCATCACACCTTTCATAGGTGACACCTTCAAGAACCCCCAGTCATTAACTTGGAATTCTAGGTCTCGTCGGCTATTGTCCGTATAAGATTTATGTCGACTCTGGCTTTCAATAATCGATCCTGAATAAGCTTGATTCTCTACTGCTTGCTAGATCAAATCTAGCCCTATTAACTTAGTTTCCCGTACTTCGAACTATCCAATTGGTGATCTACACTTCCGCCCATATAAAGCCTCATATGGAGCCATTTGAATACTGGAATGATAACTATTGTTATAAGTGAACTCAATAAGCGGTAAGTGATCATCCCAACTACCTCCAAAATCTAACACACATGCCCGTAGCATAACCTCGAGAGTCTGAATGGTACGCTCAGCTTGTTTATTAGTTTGTGAATGAAATGTTTTGCTAAGACTCACCTGAGTCCCCAGACTTTCTTGGAAAGACTTCCATAAATTAGCGGTAAATTGTGCTCCTCTATCAGAAATAATGGATACTAGAACACCATGGAGTCGTACAATCTCTTTGATATAAAGCTTTGTATAATCTTCTGAATCGAGTACGTAGATTCGACGGTGCAAAATGAGGCCCGACTTTGTGAGTCTATCCACAATCACCCATATAGAATCATACTTACACCGAGAATGAGGCAAGCCTGTAATGAAATCCATATTAACTACTTCCCATTTCCAAGTTGGAATTTCCATGGCTTGCAACAATCCCTCAGGTTTCTGATGCTCGATCTTTCCCTGTTGATAATTTGGACACTAAGCTACGAACTTCGCTATGTCTCTCTTCATTCCGTCCCGCCAATAAATTGACTTAATATCATGATACAGCTTTGTCGCTCTCAGATGGACAAAATAACGGGAACAATAGGCTCCTTCAAAAATCTGGTAACGTAACCCTGCAATATCGGGAACACATAGTCTGTCTTGATATCTAAGAACTCAATTTGCAGAAATCTCAAATGGTGACTTTTTTTCTAAGGAAGTTTATTTCTGTAATGAAATAATATGGGATCCTTATATTGGCGCTCTTTCGTCTCCACTACTAAAGGCGAAACAACTAAATTCGAATAGCACGACCCCCGTATTGCCGAGTCCATTATTCGGACTCTCAAGCTAGCTAATGTACCGAAGCTCATGAGCTAACTCTCTCTTCTCCAATTGGACATCACATAAGCTACCCATGGAGCTACAGCCGAGAGCATCTGCTACAACTTTCGCTTTTCCCGGATGATATAAGATGCTAATATCATAATCTTTCAATAGTTCCAACCATCACCTTTCTTTGCAAATTTAACTCATTCTACTTGAAAATATCTTTGGAGGCTCTTATGGTCTGTATAAATATTGACATGAACGCAATTAAAATAATGTCTCCACATCTTCAATGCATGAATCACCGCAGCTAACTCTAAATCATGGGTCGGGTAGTTTTGCTCTTGTTTTCGTGGCGGTCTCAAAGAATAAGCAATAAATTTACCGTGTTGCATCAATACGCACCGTAATCTAACACCCGAAGCATCACAATAGATAACATAACCTTCCGACCCTTTTGGAAGTGTCAGAACCGGGGTTGAAGTCAATCTGTTCTTCAACTCCTGGAAACTGCACTCACAAGCATTCGTCCACTGAAATTTAGCTAATTTCTGAGTCAGCTTTGTCAGTGGTACAGAAATAGAAGAAAATTCTTCTACAAATCTTCTGTAATAACCAGCCAAACCCAGAAAACTACGAAATTCAGTAGGTGTTGTAGGGCTTGGCCAAGTCTTTACAACTTCAATCTTCTGGGTATCCACCCGAATACCATCAGATGAAATAATATGGCCTAGAAAAGTCATAGAATTCAACCAGAACTCAGATTTGAAAAATTTGCATAAACTTTCGAGCCTGAAGAATTCTATGGACAACACATAAATGATCTGTATGCTCTATCTCGGACTCAGAATATACTAGGATATCATCGATGAACACAATCACAAACGAATCTAGGAAAGGCACGAATACACTAGTCATCAAATCCGTGAATACATTTGGTGCATTAGTCAATACGAATGACATTACCGGAAACTCGAAATGACCATATCTAGTTCTGAAGGCTGTCTTGGGAATGTACTTCTCGCTAACTGTTATATCCCACGTTTTGAGCAATCGGGTAACTTAAGCCAATTGCGGGAGGATGACAAGCAAGGCCATATCTTTATCTTGTTAAGCATATGAATGGCTTATGGAGAATTTAGAAGTGGAAATATTAAGAGAGGCTAAGGGCAAAGTCGGAATCTCGGGAAATAGCTTTGGAAATTACCAAAGGTAGCCCATAACTAATTGGGCTAAAAAAAAAAAAGAACAAAAAGGCCCAAGGGTGTAGGTGGCCGGCCATGACTCCTTGGCCCAAGCCCATAATTCATTAAATCCATGTGAATTAAATAGAGGAGCATTCTTTATTTTCATACAATTCTCTAGAAATTTCAAGAATTGAAGAACAAGAAAAAGAAGGAGAAAACCCTCCAACCTTTCGGCCAAAGAGAGAAATCAACAAAGCCTTGGCAAAAATTTCTTCAAAAATTGTTTTTCTACCTATTGGAGGGCCCTTAGCAAGGTGGAGTATCCATTGGAGCAAGAAAAATTCATATTCATCCAAGTCACAAGTTCTAGTTAAGTGAAGAAATAAGGAAAAAGGTAAGAACTTATTCCCTTTTACATGTTATGGGTATTGGTGCATGTTGTAGCATACAAAAATGGTTGAAATTCATGGAGAATAAGAATATAGTTGCATGGCCGTGCATGCCTATACGTGTGGAGGAATTATGTTTTAACTATTTTATCTAGTGTTAGTTGTTATTGTTGTGGATATTGTGTTAAGAATAGAAGTTGAATAATTTTGGAGAGGTTGTGGTTGTGTATACTTGATGTTAGCCGTGAGTATTGTGCATGTGGTAGCCGTGTATAATTGTTGAGGTGTGGAAGAAAATGAGTTAATTTTATTTAGTATATTGGTTGTTGTTATGTGGATTCTATATTGCCAATAAGAGCTTAATAATTTTTATGAAATGGTAGAGGTTGGGGACTTGTGATTGAAGTTATGTAAATTGAATATTATGTTCTTACATGTATGGTAGACAATGATATTGGTATGGTGTTGTCGGAATATATATTATAAAGTTATTATTGTTTTATTGGAAGTTGGAAAGACTTGAAGGAAGTAGTATGTTGATTGATGTCACGACCCAACCTAGGGCCATGACAAGTGACCGGGCTTACCCCGTCTGAGAACCCGACCTTTACTACTTACACTCGAATATGGCGATCAATAGTTTTTTTTTTTTTTTGAGATTCTCGATGAAATACTAAAGTCGATTTATAACTCAAAGCGTCTTAAAACGTGCCGACAAATATGCCCGTACACAAATATATACATGGTACAAGACAAGGCGGGCCGAAGAGGCTACCGCTACTTCGTACAATAACATAGTATTGTCCGACGAAACCAAACAGTACCCATAACACCCACGCTGTTCGATGTACGTCTAAAAAGTACGACTTGCGAGTATATACACAAAATTATACCAAAATAGGAACGAGCCTCCGAACGAGTGGAGTTGTCCGACTTCTAGAGCTGAATCCCCTAAGTATTTGGATCGCCAAGTCGCGTCCTTGTGCTGCGGGCATGAAACGCGCCCCCGGAAGGAAGGGGGTCGTACGGAATATGTCTGCCGAATATGTAAAGCGAGGATAGATAATAATCACCGCGCAATTTAGGAAGGAAGAAATCACAATCAATCCAATACTGACGCTTCGCTTAAGGGAACACATAAATAAATACACGAGTCCCAAACAAGCTTTAAGTAAATAATGCAATCTAGAACACTTTTTCTAAAGAGTAATGCAATACATCACACGTGCCGCTTCGGCAAAATTATGATAGCCCCGCCGGGCAGCCGCTTCGGCTCGATATCAATAATGGCCCCTTCGGCAGCTTACTCACCCGGCGTAGGAATGATGGCCCCTTCGGGCAGCCGCTTCCGGCGTAGGAATGATGGCCCCTTCGGGCATGCCGCTTCCGGCATAATAATAATAATGGCCCCTTCGGGCTTATTAGTAATGATAACATAGACATAAGTAGTAATTGAAATAAAATAGTAAAGCCTCGCACCCCTTTCGGAGCGGTTTTAGAAAGTTTAGAAAATAAAAATCAATTTTATGTTTCTTTGTACACAACTAGTTCTTTAAAAATCATTAGTGAACCACAACGCGTTTCCGAAGCCATTTTTGGAAAACCAAAGCAATAATTATATTAGTAACGTTGTTACACAACAAAGTATATTATAGAACATAATGAGGTAGTTCAACAACTATCCTGTAAATGTTGTACCAAAATAAGTCGAATGGAGCAATACAAGAGTCTCGGGACTGTGGCCCACCTCGGGTCAAGTCGAGGCGGCGAACATAGATTACAAAGATTAGGCTCCCTAAAGCCATCCATAAAGGTTCGGAGCGATTCGGATACATTGGCAACCGTACAAAGGTTTAAGCATTCTTTTAACCAAAGATGAGGATTTTAGTTCAATTACGCTTGAATGAATAGTATGCAAAATCAAACTCGAATTTCAAGAGCACTATTCCCGAGGTTCCGATCTTCACCTAGTATGACTAGGACATGCCAAAAGAAGGAAAGGTAGGCTTTACATACCTTATTCGCGTCTTACGCTTTGTCGAGCTCCACTCCCGTTTCTCGCTAAAATCTACAATTGGTCATAATTACCAAATGGGAGTTACAAGCTTTTAAGAATTCAAGTTAAATCCATGTTTGCCTACGAAAATTTCGGCAACATTTCCCCTATATATATAACATCCCCGAGAATCATCTCGCTGAAAATATCAACAACAACAACCCAACAATCATCAACAACCATCATAAACTATATTATGGCACAAAAGTCCCCTTCCTACATAGTTCAATAATTTTCATCCAAACTTCACATAATCAAACTAATACCAACATTTTCCATATTCATCAACTACTTCAATATTATTCAAACATATTCCAATAACATTCCATACATTATTCATGAATTCATATATTTCCACCAATTCCATATTCCATCCAACTCTTCCACAAACACAACAAAACTTCCAAATCACATTGCCTATCCTACAAACTTATTAGCAACAATCATAATCCACATTTAGAACCTTACTTCCATCATTATATAAAAATCATATAAAATTCACATAAATTCCCATAATTACATACAAGCAACTTCAATACCATTTCAAGTCATTAAACCTTTGTTTGCATTACTAAGATCACAACAACACAACTAACAAACTAATTAAACTTGAATTCATTTCTCTTCCATATCCATATGGCTCACGGCCAACATGCTTTTACACACACACATACACCATGCACACACATACCACACTTTCATAATTCTCGTCTAATTCTAATCATTATAACATACTCACATCTCCATAACATAAAACATAGAATTCTTACCTTTTTCCTCAAATTCCAACTTGTCGCAAACGTGGTTCTTTCGCTAAACTAATTATACCACGTCGAAGAGCGTCTTGAACTTATCAAGAATTCAAGAAGGAAGAGATTTTTGGATCAAAGTTGAAAGCTTGGAAATTTTTCTTTTTTTTTTTTTTGGTTGGCGAAAGGGTGGTTTGGTTGCTCTTCAAGTTCTTCTTTTTTTTTTCTTGAAAATTCTAGGAGTTATGAAGAATGATGTGGTGGCTATCCTATTTAATCACATGGATTTTAATTCCATGTGAGCCTTGGGCCACATGGCCTTGGCCGGCCACCTCCTTAAGGTTGGGCCTCATTTTCTATTATTTATTTGAGCCCAATTCATCATGATTCCTATTTAAAAAAATTCCGGGACTAATTTCCAAAATTCCAAGCTTGCCCTTAGGCCTTGTCCAACGTTCTCATGTCAATATTTTCCATAAGTAACAAACATACACACCACATAAAATCAAAACATGGCCTTATTCCTACAAATCACAGTTATGTCCAAATTTCCCGAATGTGCAAAAACACGGGATATAACATCCTCCCCCCCTTTAAAACATTCGTCCTCGAATGTTAAATGAATCTTATAAGGTCTTGCAAGTATAGCGGGGAAGTTTGTTATTATTCTGGGTAGCACATATAAATCATTTACCAATCAATATAATAAATCCACCAACTTAGATTACCTGGTGGCGCATCCTGTGGAACCTCTGGATCCGGTCTCCCCCAGCAGCATAGATACGATGTGGCCCCGCACGGAACTAGGTGCTACCTCCGCCCCTACCTCGGCCGTAAGAAGTCCGAGGTGCGTTCATGGGGCTCTTACCGAAGGTGATGACGAGTTTCCGGTGAACAATATGGCCCACTCCTTGTGGACGGTCTCTATATGCGTCGGATCACCACAAGTATAACACACGCCATATCGACATCGTCTGTGTGGCGTCTCCCGCAAGTAGCACATCGGGGAGGGGCATCGCCTCGCCCCGATCCCGCCCTAGCGCCGAGAACCCGACGCATAGGGAAGATTTTGTCTTTGTCTAGGAAAGCCTCCCTACCCCGCTGAGACCCTCGAAACTGCGAGGATGCGCTAGACTGGGGTCTGCTCTCTCTGGTGAAACCTTTATTCTGACCCTCCGTGTCACACCCCAATCTGGATCAGGGTGTGATGGGCACCCGACCCCGTAACCGGAGCCGAGCGAACCCGCTGACTCCTATTACGTACTCAATTTTTTTTTCAAAACCTTTAAGACAAGTAAACATAAACAGTTTATTGAAATATCCTTTTGGGACCCTTAAATCAAGTAAAACATGTAACTGTATATAACTCGTATCATAATACAATATGACTCCCGAACCCATGACTCGTCTCCGCAAAGTCTCTATCGTACTCGGAAATCCGGCACATGTACGCCGACTCGGCGACACTCGGAACAAGTGGAGCTTGCCAACCTTGCCGAGGCATCTTCATATCCGGTCGCTATTCATGCCGGGAGTACCGCGCGGCATGAACGCGCCCCCTAGAAGAGGGGTCGTACGAGTATTGTACCGAGTATGTAAGACATGAATAGTAACATGATAAAGGCATATGTGTGAATAATAGTAACGGTACAAACATATGGAGCGTATCTCGGGCTAGATATAACCTATGTACGAGTGAGTGCCTTCCAGGCGGATGCCACGCATGCTTAGTTTCTTTTCAAAAAACGGTACCACTTATTTACATATACGGAATACAGAACATTTCGGAGAACGGTGTCCTTTACTTACACTCACAGACGCCGAGTACCTCGGCTCTCCCCCTCATATACGGTGTCCCAATCATAGAATATATATCACATATAGATATATATATATTTATATAAAACGGTGTTTTTCACTTACATTCACGTACGCCGAGTGCATCGGCTCTCCCACCCCCATCCCCAACGGTGTCCCAACATAGAATATATATCACGGATACGTACGCCGTTTCCGCTCCTCCCATATATCCGCGTCCGGCATCCCGCGTCCGGATGATAAGCCACCAACTGAATCGGTGGACACGCTTGCCTCCCCACTTCCCCATATACATATACATTTACACATTCACAATCACATACATATGTCATAGTAAAACATAGTGGTAGATATATTCATGGTAGGTACGTCTTTCGTTGACATACTCGTCATAGACATTTACTTTTCATATCTACATCATCGTTGTCATTATAAGATCATATTCATCGTTTTAGTCATAAAAACTATCAAAAACGTAAAACTTGGATTTTGGAGAAAAATGAATATTTTTGAAAACATTTATAAACTTTTTAAGAAGAAAAGTCACGCTTTAAAATCATAATTTCTAACTTTTGAAAATAAGGACGTTGTAGTCACTTTATCATATCCGGCATCTCTATTGCCATCATAGGAATATCCTTGTTAGCATAGTTACGTACTTGTCTTTTGATGACGGAATACGAATCAAAAGTCTCCATTGGATTCTACTTTATAATAAGTCAATAGAACAACAAGGAAAATCCGGGAACAAAGGGGCCCACCTCGGGTCAAATGAGGCGGCGTATCGAGTTTACGTATATTACAATTTATGATGTCACTTGTAAGGATCTTAGGGTAACCGGGTCTTATATATGCGAGTTCTAAAGGTCTAGGAAGTTTTTCTCACATTTTGCACAATTTCTATTTCAATTCTACTGAATGAATAGTAACTATTTTCGATCTAAGATTTCTGGGAAAGGAATTGTCCCCGAGGCCCGTGCTCAAGCCTACTATGTCTAGGACATGCCAAAGAAAGGAAGTGAAGTCTTACATACCTCTTTCCGCTCCTTCTGCTACTCCAAATCCAAGTTGCAAATCCGCCAAAATCTACAAATTGGTCATTTTTACCAAACCTTAGTTAAGGCATTCATGAGTTGATTCTTCAAAATAACACTTTGTCTGCCGAAATTTCGGCAGCATTTCCCCTGTAAATACACCATCCCGAGAATATGGCTCGGCCCAATTCAACAATAACAACCCGAGAATGGAACTCGGCCACAATATCAACGACAAAACCAACAATAGCATGTCCAAACATATTCTAACATTAACAAGTCGTCTCCACCTATTTCGACAACCTTCCAACTATATATCTTCAAGCTAACATCAATGCTCGCACATTCGAGTATTAATCCGAGACTACTTAAACATGATTTACAAGCATTCCAAGTAATCTATACAATATTCAAAACACTCCAAACCAAATGCCACTTTACCCGAAACTACCAATTTCCGTAAAAACAACAATAATATGTTTCTTTCTTCCAAATTCATATACTACGTCAACAATCCATACGTCTTCAACAATATTTTCATAAACTCACAAAGTTACATTAAAATCATGTCAATCTTCCAAAACAGCCCGCAACACTACAAATTCAACATGAGTCGTCAAACATTCATTTTTTTTCTCATCAAATTCATAACGACGACAATCCAAAATTCTAAATAACATTGATTCATTTTTCACATACCAAGCACCCCCTATTCGGCCACAACTTCAACAATTATAATTTCATGGTTTTCATTCATTTCAACACATTACGACAACACATAACAAGCTAGATAAAATTGTTTCGTCACACCTAACATGCCACACATATGCACGGCTACACACACATATTCACACGTACACATTGCAACATCCTCATATTCATAACTTCCATCATTTCCACACTTCACAACACCCACAAACCATCCATAATATATGAAAATAAGAATGAAATCTTACCTCCTTCCCTTCACTTCTTTACCACGGCTAAGCCTCAACTTCGCATGGAGGAGTACTTTGCAAGCTTCCACAATCACTCCACGTCGACGAGGGCCTCCCAATTGGTAGAAAACCAAGGAAAAAAACATTTTTCCAAGACCACAACAAGAGGGTTGGGTTCGGCCAGCCCCTTGGCCGTTCCCTCCCTCTCTTTATTTTTTTTCATCTTTCTTTCTTCTTTCTTCCACTTAAAAGATGACTTCTAAATATATATATATATACATGTCTCCCCTACTTTCCATATTTATTAATTAGTCCCTCAAGTAAGGTCTCATGCCCCTTTCTTCCTCTCTCTAGAATTTTCTTCTTTTTTCTTGACTTTTCTTTTCTTTTCTTGAACTTCTTCACTTGGTCAAAGAAGACCAAGTGTCTTCCTTGATACACTTTGGTCCCTTTCAAGACTTTTTCTAGTACTTGGTGAAATTACTATTTTACCCCTCGACTTTCCTTAATATTACCATTTTGTCCCTAACCTTCCACATTATTTTCACGGCCCATCTTGCGAATTTCTCTTCTTGCCCTTAGCCTTTCTCAATATTTCCATCCACTAATATTCATAAATAATATTCATAACCAACTTACGTACTAAAATAATTTTTTTGAAGATGGTCTTGCCCTTAACTTCCCGCAATTGTCTTGAAATATTCCGACGTACAAAATGCGGGATATAACATCCTTCCCCCCTTTTGAAACATTCGTCCTCGAATGTTCGACTAGTCCTACAGGCTCTCATAAGCATCCCGGGGGAGCTCCCTTTTTAACGCTACTCCCATCCTTTATATTAGCTCTTAAGCTACCCAGTATCGTTCTCCTTGTCATACTCTTTCTCGTCATATACGTCCATCTTCTAGTGTCCTGTCATTCGAGGTTTTTTTGCACGACTTCTCGCACTGCCTCAAACACCATCCTGATCCTTATACACTTATTGTTGGTTTTCCGATCTCACTGACTTACTTCCATGAAGGGGGTTTCATTTGTAATCCAAGCATCCATATCAAACACATTACCGTATCAACTGTCTTTATCTCATCCTTACATTTCTCTCACCTGCTTCCCCCCTTTTGGGGTGTACCTATACCGTTATCCGTTTATACTTCGTCTCATATCCTCATTCCCAATCCCAATCTATAGTGGGATAATAATAGCTTACTTGGCAACACTTGTACCATTTACTCTTCTTTGTCACTCGAACTTCGGTACCCTTACTTGATTAACGCCTTCGTACCGTAACTTCGGTTGCTAGGATTCACATGTCCACTGGTAACATCATACTTGGGATATCCTACACCTTCACATATACATATATTCAATTACTACTAACTAGCCCACAACATACGCCTAAACGCTGTTCAAGCCTATCCTAGTTCTAGGGCTGTGACACACTTTCTGTCTCTTTTCCAAACTAATCCACCTCATCTTACGCGTTCTCTTAAGGTCTCCATCCATCCATATATTCTTGTTTTCCTTAGGTTACTCGTAACTGCTCATTCGTCCCTTGCATCTCAGTTTGTAGAGCTTTTGGTTCACTTCCCAGGGGGTCACCCATTATAGAATTACTCTCGCCCGAGCACGCTTAACCCCGAAACTTTGCTGGAATTCGATGCCTTAATGTTGATACTTTCGTGTCCGCTTCCTCACATGACCTTTATTACACGATCCACTCTGGGCAAATCAAAACTTTACAACTTCCGAGGCATTTTCGAAACACGTCCTTTTTCCTACAATTACTATTTTACCCTTTTTAACCCCCGACGTCCATCTTCCGCTTTGCGTATGTATAGCTAGTACCCCTATCCGGCGCTTCCGGCTCCTCGAGGGTAGCGATCACACCTTCGTCGCCACGTCCAAACCCATATTCTTTCCAAAACAACACTTCTCATTTCATTATTCGCTTTTTCTCTTCCTCGGGCGCCTACGGAATTAAGGAGTAATATGATGAATTTCTTCTCCTATGACTTGGCTCTATCGCACGATCTAATGACGAAAGAAGGTCAACAATTCTTAAATGCCCCGTAGCCTCCCGTTTATAAATGTGGCCGGCTTCACACCATAAAAAGGACTCTCTGGGACACGACTTTGCAGACAACCCTTGGACCGACCTGCTCTGATACCACTTTGTCACACCCCAATCTTGATTAGGGTGTGATGGGCACCCGACCCCGTAACCGGAGCCGAGCGAACCCGCTGACCCTTACTACGTACTCAATTTTTTTTTTCAAAACCTTTAAGACAAGTAAACATAAACAGTTTATTGAAATATCCTTTTGGGACCCTTAAATCAAGTAAAACATGTAACTGTATATAACTCGTATCATAATACAATCTGACTCCCGAACCCATGACTCTGTCTGCAAAGTCTCTATCTGTACTCGGAAATCCTGGCACATGTACGCTGACTCGGCGACACTCCAGAACAAGTGGAGCTTGCCAACCTCGCTGAAGCATCTTCTTCCGGTCGCTATTCACCGGGAGTACCGCGCGGCACGAATAATCACCCCAATTTAGGGGAAGAGGGGTCAGTACGAGCATTGTACTGAGTATGTAAGACATGAACAGTAACATGATAAAGGCATATGCAGTGTGAATAATAATAATACGAACATATGGAGCTTATCTGGGTTAGACATAACCTATACGAGTGAGTGCCTTCCAGGCGGATGCCACGCATGCTTAGTTTCTTTTCAGAAAACGGTACCACTTATTTACATATACAGAATACAGAACATTTCGGAGAACGGTGTCCTTTACTTACACTCACAGACGCCGAGTACCTCGGCTCTCCCACCCCCTCCCCAACGGTGTCTCAACATAGAATATATATCACATATACAGAGAACAGAGCATTTCAGAAAACGGTGTTTTTCACTTACATTCACAGACGCCGAGTGCATCGGCTCTCCCACCCCCCATCCCCAACAGTGTCCCAACATAGAATATATATCACAGATACAGACGCCGTTTCCGGCTCTCCCATATATCCCGCGTCCGGGCATCCCGCGTCCGGGCATCCCGCGTCCGGGATGATAAGCCAATGAATCGTGGTGGACACGGTTGCCCTTCCCCCATATACATATACATTTACACATTCACAATCACATACATATGTCATAGTAAAACATAGTCGTAGATATATTCATGGTAGGTACGTCGTTGACATACTCGTCATAGGCATTGCTCATGTTCGACATCGTCGTTGTCGTTATAAAATCATTTTCGTCGTTTTAGTCATAAAGACTATCAAGAACGTAAAACTTGGATTTTGGAGAAAAATGAATATTTTTGAAAACATTTATAAACTTTTTAAGAAGAAAAGTCACGCTTTAAAATCATAATTTCTAACTTTTGAAAATAAGGACGTTGTAGTCACTTTATCATATCTGGCATCTCTATTGCCATCATAGGAATATCCTTGTTAGCATAGCTACAGTACTTGTCTTTTGATGACGGAATAAGAATCAAAAGTTTCCATTGGATTCTACTTTATAATAAATCAAATAGAACAATAGGGAAAATCCGGGAACAAAGGGGCCCACCTCGGGTCAAATGAGGCGGCGTATCAAGTTTACGTATATTACAACTTATGATGTCACTTGTAAGGATCTTAGGGTAACCGGGTCTTATATATGCGAGTTCTAAAGGTCTAGGAAGTTTTTCTCACATTTTGCACAATTTCTATTTCAATTCTACTGAATGAATAGTAACTATTTTCGATCTAAGATTTACGGGAAAGGAATTGTCCCCGAGGCCCGTGCTCAAGCCTACTATGTCTAGGACATGCCAAAGAAAGGAAGTGAAGTCTTACATACCTCTTTCTCGCTCCTTCGCTACTCCAAATCCAAGTTGCAAATCCGCCAAAATCTACAAATTGGTCATTTTTACCAAACCTTAGTTAAGGCATTCATGAGTTGATTCTTCAAAATAACACTTTGTACGCCGAAATTTCGGCAGCATTTCCCCGTAAATACACCATCCCGAGAATATGGCTCGGCCCAATTCAACAATAACAACCCGAGAATGGAACTCGGCCACAATATCAACGACAAAACCAACAATAGCATGTCCAAACATATTCTAACATTAACAAGTCGTCTCCACCTATTTCGACAACCTTCCAACTATATATCTTCAAGCTAACATCAATGCTCGCACATTCGAGTATTAATCCGAGACTACTTAAACATGATTTACAAGCATTCCAAGTAATCTATACAATATTCAAAACACTCCAAACCAAATGCCACTTTACCCGAAACTACCAATTTCCGTAAAAACAACAATAATATGTTTCTTTCTTCCAAATTCATATACTACGTCAACAATCCATACGTCTTCAACAATATTTTCATAAACTCACAAAGTTACATTAAAATCATGTCAATCTTCCAAAACAGCCCGCAACACTACAAATTCAACATGAGTCGTCAAACATTCATTTTTTTTTTCTCATCAAATTCATAACGACGACAATCCAAAATTCTAAATAACATTGATTCATTTTTCACATACCAAGCACCCCCTATTCGGCCACAACTTCAACAATTATAATTTCATGGTTTTCATTCATTTCAACACATTACGACAACACATAACAAGCTAGATAAAATTGTTTCGTCACACCTAACATGCCACACATATGCACGGCTACACACACATGTTCACACGTACACATTGCAACATCCTCATATTCATAACTTCCATCATTTCCACACTTCACAACACCCACAAACCATCCATAATATATGAAAATAAGAATGAAATCTTACCTCCTTCCCTTCACTTCTTTACCACGGCTAAGCCTCAACTTCGCATGGAGGAGTACTTTGCAAGCTTCCACAATCACTCCACGTCGACGAGGGCCTCCCAATTGGTAGAAAACCAAGGAAAAAACATTTTTCCAAGACCACAACAAGAGGGTTGGGTTCGGCCAGCCCCTTGGCCGTTCCCTCCCTCTCTTTATTTTTTTTTTTCATCTTTCTTTCTTCTTTCTTCCACTTAAAAGATGACTTCTAAATATATATATATATACATGTCTCCCCTACTTTCCATATTTATTAATTAGTCCCTCAAGTAAGGTCTCATGCCCCTTTCTTCCTCTCTCTAGAATTTTCTTCTTTTTTCTTGACTTTTCTTTTCTTTTCTTGAACTTCTTCACTTGGTCAAAGAAGACCAAGTGTCTTCCTTGATACACTTTGGTCCCTTTCAAGACTTTTTCTAGTACTTGGTGAAATTACTATTTTACCCCTC
Organism: Lycium ferocissimum; assembly: GCF_029784015.1. Classification (NCBI taxonomy): domain Eukaryota; kingdom Viridiplantae; phylum Streptophyta; class Magnoliopsida; order Solanales; family Solanaceae; genus Lycium; species Lycium ferocissimum. The sequence continues at coordinate 32,914 of NW_026725932.1, forward strand.
GACTTTCCTTAATATTACCATTTTGTCCCTAACCTTCCACATTATTTTCACGGCCCATCTTGCGAATTTCTCTTCTTGCCCTTAGCCTTTCTCAATATTTTCCATCCACTAATATTCATAAATAATATTCATAACCAACTTACGTACTAAAATAATTTTTTTGAAGATGGTCTTGCCCTTAACTTCCCGCAATTGTCTTGAAATATTCCGACGTACAAAATGCGGGATATAACACTCCGACCTGGCCCTCTTGGGCTGACCACTATTCTGCTCCGAGGTAGCCTCTCGCTGACGCTTTCGATCTTCTGACCCCTGGGCATAAGCCTGAACACGAGCTATATCCATACCCGGCTGCATGGCAACTGCCATACAAGCCTCCTTGTAGCTCCGGCTCTAATCCCCTTACGTATTGATGGATTCTATCCTCCATATCGCACAATAGATAGAGGGCATATCTAGCTAAAGAATCAAACTCCATACTATATTCACTGACGGACATGCTACCCTGTCGTAGTTAAGGAACCGGTCAACTCTTGCCCGCCTTAATTCGGAGTGGCATATAATGGCGCGAAGGCATACGAAAATTCTGCTAAGTCGGCGGAGGGGCATCCCTCCTCCTCGGATAACTTCCATGGCGAAACCAATTAATTGCTATACCCGTAGCCTATAAGAGGCTAGCTCACGGAGCCCGTAAATGGACGCCCTCATTATGTCTAAAGTACGGCGCATGCCATCTATAAACTCCCGGGGATCGCATTTGGGTCCGTGCCCTTAAAGTACGGGGGATTTAGGGTAAGAAAATCTCGGGCCACGGCACTAGCGGCTATCAGGGTATTCATGGCCCTACTGTTGCCCAACCCGAGTAGTAAGTATGCGGGTTAGCAAACGTATAGCATCCTTCATCTCTCTTATTTCCGGTTCGGATATCCGGTCGGTGGTGAGCCGGGAGGCGGAGTCTTTGGCCGGAGGGGGCCGGGTGTTGCCCTCGAGCCTCCGGGGATGAGGAAGTAGGAGAACCCTAGGACCGAATGCGTATCCCGGTAAGCTTTGAGCTCGGTAGGCACAGTGGGGGCTTGGCTACACTGCCTCATCCGCGGCGGCCTTGCCTCTTTGAGCCGCCGTTGCTCTACCCTTCTTAGGTGGCATTCTTCGAAATCATACAGATCATTAGATTAGGAACTTTATCTACGACACGGCTCTATACGCACGATCTTTACCATGAAAGAAAGAATGACACCCTATTAATGTCTCGTAGCTTCCTGTTTATAGATGTGGTGCACAACACACGATAAACAAGACTCTACTAGACACCGTCTGCGAACATGTCGAGGACTGAACTGCTCTGATACCACTTTTGTCACGACCCAACCTAGGGCCATGACAAGTGGCCGCTTACCCCGTCGAGAAGTCGACCTTTACTACTTACACTCGAATATGGCGATCAATAGTTTTTTTTTTTTGAGATTCTCGATGAAATACTAAAGTCGATTTATAACTCAAAGCGTCTTAAAACGTCTTTGACAAATATGTCCATACACAAATATATACATGGTACAAGACAAGGCGGGCCGAAGAGGCTACCGCTACTTCTCGTACAATAACATAGTAACCGACGAAACCAAAGCATGCCCATAACACCCACGCGGTCGGCAGACGTCTAAAAGTACGACTTGCGAGTATATACACAAAATTATACCAAAATAGGAACGGCCTCGGGAGCAGTGGAGTTTTCCGACTTAGAGCCGAATCCCGCAAAAGTTGGATCGCCAAGTCGCGTCCGTACTTGTGGGCATGAAACGCGACCCCCGAAGGAGAGGGGGTCGGATTTAATATGTCTTGAATATGTAAAGCGAGGATAGATAATAATCACCGCGCAATTTAGGAAGGAAGAAATCACAATCAATCCAATACTGCGCACCTTCGCAAGGGAACACATAAATAAATACACAGAGTCCCAAACAAGCTTTAAGTAAATAATGCAATCTAGAACACTTTTTCTAAAGAGTAATGCAATACATCACACGTGCCGCTTCCGGCAAAATTATGATAGCCCGCCGGGCAGCCGCTCGGCTCGATATCAATAATGGCCCCCCGGCTCGGCCGCTTCCGGCGTAGGAACGATGGCCCCTTCGGGCATGCCGCTTCCGGCATAATAATAATAATGGCCCCTTCGGGCATTGCCGCTTCCGGCATAATAATAAAAATGGCCCCCTTCGGGCATATTAGTAATGATAACGTACACATAAGTAGTAAATGAAATAAAATAGTAAAGCCTCGCACCCCTTTCGGAGTGGTTTTAGAAAGTTTAGAAAATAAAAATCAATTTTATGTTTCTTTGTACACAACTAGTTCTTTAAAAATCATTAGTGAACCACAACGCGTTTCCGAAGCCATTTTTGGAAAACCAAATCAATAATTATATTAGTAACGTTGTTACACAACAAAGTATATTATAGAACATAATGAGGTAGTTCAATAACTGTCCGGTAAATGTTGTACCAAAATAAGTCGAATGGAGCAATACAAGAGTCTCGAGACTGTGGCCCACCTCGGGTCAAGTCGAGGCGGCGAACATAGATTACAAAGATTAGGCTCCCTAAAGCCATCCATAAAGGTTCGGAGCGATTCGGATACATTGGCAACCGTACAAAGTTTAAGCATTCTTTTAACCAAAGATGAGGATTTTAGTTCAATTACTGGTATTTGAATGAATAGTATGCAAAATCAAACTCGGATTTCCAAGAGCAGAACTATTCCCGAGGTTCCGATCTTCACCTAGTATGACTAGGACATGCCAAAAGAAGGAAAGGTAGGCTTTACATACCTTATTCGCGTCTTACGCTCGTCCGAGCTCCACTCGTTTCTGCTAAAATCTCAATTGGTCATAATTACCAAATGGGAGTTACAAGCTTTTAAGAATTCAAGTTAAATCCATGTTTGCCTACGAAATTTCGGCAGCATTTCCCCTATATATAACATCCCGAGAATCATCTCGGCTCAAAATATCAACAACAACAACCCAACAATCATCAACAACCATCATAAAAAATATTATGGCACAAAAGTCCCTTCCTACATAGTTCAATAATTTTCATCCAAACTTCACATAATCAAACTAATACCAACATTTTCCATATTCATCAACTACTTCAATATTATTCAAACATATTCCAATAACATTCCATACATTATTCATGAATTCATATATTTCCACCAATTCCATATTCCATCCAACTCTTCCACAAACACAACAAAACTTCCAAATCACATTGCCTATCCTACAAACTTATTAGCAACAATCATAATCCACATTTAGAACCTTACTTCCATCATTATATAAAAATCATATAAAATTCACATAAATTCCCATAATTACATACAAGCAACTTCAATACCATTTCAAGTCATTAAACCTTTGTTTGCATTACTAAGATCACAACAACACAACTAACAAACTAATTAAACTTGAATTCATTTCTCTTCCATATCCATATGGCTCACGGCCAACATGCTTTTACACACACACATACGCCATGCACACACATACCACACTTTCATAATTCTCGTCTAATTCTAATCATTATAACATACTCACATCTCCCATAACATAAAACATAGAATTCTTACCTTTTTCCTCAAATTCCAACTTGTCGCAAACGTGGTTCTTTCGCTAAACTAATTATACCACGTCGAAGAGCGTCTTGAACTTATTAAGAATTCAAGAAGGAAGAGATTTTTGGATCAAAGTTCAAAGCTTGGAAATTTTTCTTTTTTTTTTTTTGGTTGGCCGAAAGGGTGGTTTGGTTGCTCTTCGAAGTTCTTCTTTTTTTTTTCTTGAAAATTCTAGGAGTTATGAAGAATGATGTGGTGGCTATCCTATTTAATCACATGGATTTTAATTCCATGTGAGCCTTGGGCCACATGGCCTTGGCCGGCCACCTCCTTAAGGTTGGGCCTCATTTTCTCTTATTTATTTGAGCCCAATTCATCATGATTCCTATTTAAAAAAAATTCCCGGGACTAATTTCCAAAATTCCAAGCTTGCCCTTAGGCCTTGTCCAACGTTCTCATGTCAATATTTTCCATAAGTAACAAACATACACACCACATAAAATCAAAACATGGCCTTATTCCTACAAATCACAGTTATGTCCAAATTTCCCGAATGTGCAAAAACACGGGATATAACAATTGAAGTGTTAGAATGTATTTTGGATTGAATATGGAAATTACTAGTATGGTTATTGTCATTGTTGTTGATAGTTTGGCCGGGTTGAATTCCCGGATTGTTGTTGGTTAAGATTGCCTAAGTTGAAGTCTTGGAGATAGTACACTTATAGGGGAAGTGCTGCCAAAATTTTGGCAGCCAAGTATTATTTTAAGAATTCAATCCTAAAGGCACTAATCATGTTTGGTAAACATGACCAATTTGTAGATTCTGGCGGATTTGCGACTTGAATTTGGAGGGGCATAAGGAGCGAAAAGAGGTATGTAAGGCTTCACCTTCCTTCTTTGGCATGTCCTAGACCCCATAGGCTTGAATACGCGCCTCGGGGATGATTCCATTCCGGGAAATCCGAACTTGAAATTTCCTCTATTTCATTCAATGAAATTGAATTAAGTTTGGTGTGTTTTATGGGAATAATTGTTTAAACATCTCCAACGTGCCTAAATGGAACCGAGTGATCCTTAGACCTTCATAATGACTCCATGAAGCTCAACGTACGTAAATTGTGTATGCCATCTCAGTTGGCCGAGGTGGGCCCACTATCCTTGAATTCTCTCCTATGGTTCGTTTGGTTTATTCTTGTACTATAACTAAAGGAAACTTTTGGGTTATCATTCCGACTACTAAACAATAGTTGTTTTAACTAGTCCATCGATTCCGAGGCTTGTTTTCTCTCTAAAAGTTTATAAATGTTTTCTAAAATATTTATTTTTCTCTAAATTAAAGTTTTACAAATTTTTGAAAGTCTTTATAACTAAAATGACGACTATGATTCTATAGTGGAAATAATGATGCTGAAGATGAGGAAATGTCTATGACACTACATAACATGACATGAAATAATCTGATATGATATATGTATACGAAATATGTATATGTACATGGGGACGTAGGGAAGGGACATATGGGAATTGGAAAGGGAACTATGCTTCATTGCCACTGATCGGTGGCGTTTATCATCCCGGACGCGGGATATATGGGCGAGCGATGTATTTCGGTGCTATGTGGGCGAGCCGACATTGCTCGGTGCTATGCTATGACTTACTATGCTATGACCAGCTATGCTATGACTTACTATGCTATGACCAGCTATGCTATGACTTACTATGCTATGACCGCTATGCTATGACTTGCTATGACTTACTATGACTATGCTATGACCTTCTATGCTATGGCTTTGCTATGCTATGACCCAATATGCTATGACTTGATATGATAAGACACGATACGCCCAGGTTCTATTTTCTATGTCTATGAAAAAGAAATATTTTCCAAGAACGAGACAAGCGTGCATGCTATACGCACGCCCGAAGGGCATTCCTACGTACGAGTTACTTTCTTATCTCAGCATATATCCATGACCCCGGGATATTGTTATTTATAACCTATGCTCTTGTTTATGTTATTTTCCATGTCTTACATACTCGGTACACTATTCGTACTGACGTCCCTTCTTGTGGACGCTGCGTTTCATGCCGCGCAGGTCAGCAGATAGGCGGACTTGATCCCTAGGAGTTACTCAGCAGTATTGCAGCAGCGCTCCAGTTGTGCCGGAGCCTTAGTTCCTTGGTACTATTTTGTGTATATTTGGGTCCGGCAGTATTCGGCCCTCCCTATGTATATATGTACTATGTTAGAGGCTCGTAGACAGCTGTGCACAGTAGATGTTTTGTACTTCTAGTTGTCATTGTCGCTGTATAAAAGTCCGGCAAAGATTATTAGACCAAGCTTATAATTACGCTATTAATGTTACTGTTGAAAAAAAAAATATATCGTATGGTTCATATGGCCCACATAGTAATAAAAGCAACATGGTAGACAAGGGGTGCTCGGTACAAGTATCGGGTACCCGTCACGGCCCTAGTTGGGTCGTGACACTAACTCTCACCTGGTGGTACCCTGATCTCAAATCTATCTTTGAGTAACATTTGGCACCCTGCAACTGATCAAATAAATCATCAATCCTTAGAAGTGCATAATTATTCTTTATCTTCACCTTGTTCAACTGTCTGTAATTGATACACATTCTCAAGGAGCCATCTTTCTTTCTTACAAACAACACAGGTGCTCCCCGCAGCGATGAACTAGGCCTGATAAAGCCTTTTTCTAGCAAATCTTTTAATTGCTCCTTCAACTCCTTCAATTCTGCAGGTGCCATTCTATAAGGAGGGATCTATATTGGCTTAGTATCTAGTAGCACATCAATGGAAAAATCAATCTCTTGTTCTGGTGGGAGACCTAGAAGATCGTCCGAGAATACACCCGAAAACTCATTCACCACTGGAACAGACTAAAGTGTCAGTGGCTTTGCTTCCGTATCCTGAACTTGCACTAGATGATAAATGCAACTTTTAGCAACCATCTTCCTTGCCTTGAGGTAGGAAATAAACCTACCTCTTGGAGACGCGGTATTACCCTCCATTTTAAAACTAGTTCTCCTGGGAATTAGAAACGAACCATTTTTTTCCTACAGTCAACATGGGCATAACAGGAAGCCAACCAATCCATACCCATAATAACATCAAAATCTACAATATTTAAATCACAATAACATCAAAATCTACAATATTTAAATCAATCAAATCAGCCATAGTATGACGGTCACCGACTACAACCACACAATTTCTATATTCTCGTCTAGCTATCGCTGAGTCACCAACGGGTGTAAACACTTCCAAAGGTTTAATTGACTCAGGTTTCACCCCAAATCGACCGGCAATATAAGGAGTAACATATGATAATGTAGAACCTAGATCAATCAATGCATATACATCGTGAGAGAATACTGATAATATACCTGTGACAAATTCAGGGGAGGACTCAAGATCCTGTCGTCCAGCCAGTGCATGGATACGGTGCTGAGGACCACTCATACTGGACGCTCCTCCTCTACCTCTACTACGGCCTGCTGGTATCTATGAGCCTTGCCCCAGAGGGCATACAGATGATGAAGAACCACCTGCTAATTCTATGGGCTAGACCATACCTCAACCACCTCTCGATGGATAATCACACATAATATGGCCTGGTTGACTGCAAGCATAACAAACATCTGAACCTAATCGACACTGTCCCCAATGTAATTGATCGTACTAAGTACATCGTGTTAAGGGAAGTCTCATCTGGTCTCAATCACCCCTATACTAAGAACTCGAAGCTCTGACTCGGTCTGAAATGAATAGGTCGATCAAATCTTTGACCTGCAAATCGTGGAGGTGCACTAGTCCTGAAGTGAGGCCGTCAAATAATCATCAATCAAATGTGGCCCCAAACCACTCACAAATCGGTGAATGCGATCTCCTATGTCAGCCAACATAGCTAGAGCATACCTAGCCAAAGAATTAAAATGAAGGCCATACTCTCGGACACTCAGGTTCCCCTGTCTGAGGTTCAGGAATTTATTAGCTCTGGCCCGTTGAACCTCTTGCAGCAAATAGTGTGGGAGAAAAGCATCCACAAACTCCTGCCATACCCGTGGAGGTACTATTACCCCTTTAGAAGACATCCAGATTGTATACCAATGCACAGCAACATCCCTTAATCTATAAGAGGCCAACTTTACCGACTCAACATCCGAAGCATGCATTACCTGTAACATTCTCAACATTTCATCTTTGAAGTTCTGCGAGTCCTTATCCGATTTTGACCCAAAGAATTCTGGGGGATCTAAATTAATGAAATCACGGATTCTGGCACTGACAACTCTGCCACCATGATCTGTACCCCGCTGCTCGGCCTGAGCGGCTACTAATTGGGTCAGCAACTGAATAGCCTCCCTCATTTTTCGACCTGAGGCATCAGGTGGAGGAACCGGGGGTACTGGAGCTGGAGCTGAGGCTCCTCTCTTCTCCTCTGATGTGGATGAAGTGTGAGAGAACCGAGATGGAACCTAATTCTGGGACTCAACCTCCTCTATATCTGTAGACGGTACCCACTCAGTCCTCCTATCTACCGCTGACTTGCCCTTCTAGGCTGCTGTTGCTTTTCTCTTCACAGGCATCGCTGAAATAATAACACGCGAACAAGAAAGAAAAATCCTTATAACATTGGTCTATCGCATGATCTAAGATGAGAAAGAAAGGTCAATCATTCCTAAATCTCCCGCAGCCTCTTGTTTATAAGTGTGGCGTGCTTCACATCCATAAACAAGACTCTAGTGGACACGCCATGTAGACATACCAGAGGACGAACTACTCTGATACTACTTTTGTCACAACCCAATCGGAGGGCCATGATGGGCACCCGAAGCCAACCCACCGAGCACCTCTTATCATATTTCTCATAATCACATCTAGATGAGACACATGACTAACTCATAAATATCACAAACTGAAGGGGTACAAGTTCTAACGAACATATGCATGTCGCGACCTAACAAGAGGGCCATGAAGGGTACCCAGAGCAAACCCACCGAGTACCTATGAACATACATCTCATAATAATTTCTAGGTGGATCACAAAGACATCTCATGGGTATCATAATTTGTGAGGGCATATATCACAAGATAGTGGCACGTCATTATATAATCGTCAACAACTGGCCCATCATCTCAAGTTGACATGGCTGCCAAAATATTATACACCACTATGCACTGATAAGGCTACGGAACATCTAGCTACATACATCTGTCTACGAGCGTTTATATAGAATACAGGAATCTATGAAGACGGGGCAGGACTCCGCCGTGCCCAAGTATATACATAGATAGTAATAACAATAAACTGCAGCTCTGAAACAAATGGAGCGCTCCTGAGATTTCACTGATGAATCTCCTACGGGTCTGGTCTATCTACCTGTCTACCTGCGGGCATGAACGCAGCGTTCACCAAAAATGACGTCAGTACGAACAATGTACTGAGTATGTAAGGCATGGAATAACAACATAACAACAAATATGGAATATAACATGAGATAAAGATAACATGTACATCTGATTGCCTTGTAAGGCGGATATCATGCATGCTTAGCTTTTTAAAGAAAACACTTTTCATGCATATCAAACATAATATAATCATTAGCCCGCATCCGGGACCCGGGTAACCATCGCATGCCCCCCACTAGTGGTGCTGTCTGGCCATATAGGCATGGTATTATCATTGATATCCTTAGCCGCCCACTCTAGTAGTGCTGCCCGGCCCTATAGGCATGGTTTTATTATCATTATCTATAGCCGGCCATCGTAGTGGTGTTGCCTGGCCATATAGGCACTGTGTGAGAAAATACTTACATGTATATAAAGCATGCATGAGAACCCAATTAAAAGCAACAACTCTATCGGAGTGACGTAAGGTCGGTAACCTCCGATTTATATTATGGAGCAATCATCATCGCTATATCTCCCCTTGAAGGAACAATTATTATAAGGTGAGATCAACAACAATGAATAAAATCAAGAAATTCGTGAAATAAACTCAATAATCTCATAATAGCATCAAAACCATAAGCTTTGAATCTCTAAAATGGAATCATCATTATCATCGTAGAAAACATCTATCTCCAGTATCAAAAGAATTTTGAGAATCGTGAACTTCTAGCTTTTTGGGAAATAGGACATTATGGAAAACGCGTATAGGTTTGTAAGAAACAATCATGCCATTAAAAAGAAAGGTACTAGCCTTAACATACCTTTTCAGCCGCCTTAACTTTAACTACTTAATGTTTATCCTCCCAAGCTCGTAAATCTACATTCAAAAGAATTCATACTATTATTAGGCTTATCGTCACATTCTTGTCTTAAGCCTTCAAATTAAATCATCTTAGAATCTGCCGAAATTTCGCATCTCCCTTGTATTATTTACTTCCTCCAAATTCCAAAACAACTCCAAACATCAATAACAACATCAACCATAATGTAATCAATATACTACATGACAAACGTATATAAATCCATCCGAAACTTCCTTCGAAAATCAATCCATAAGCCAACAACATCAACATATCTATTTACGACATTTATGCCATGTTTTCCCTTAATATCAAACTCAAAATGAAAAACATACCTTATAACTTGAAGAACTTCACCTCACACAATTCTCCCTAAATCTTATCCATCACAACTTCAATTAGAAGTACGAACAAGCTCCTTCCATGAACTAGTTAAGGATTTTATGGCTTGATCTTCGCTTGATTTGATTTGGAATAGTTTGGAGTGTTGGAGAGAGCTCACAGGGTCTAGAAGGTTCGGTTTTGGTGAAAATATGAGCCCCAAAGTTGTGGCCCTTCTTTGATTCATTGAGATTCGTTGTTAATCTTTTAAAACCGAGCTTAATTTGATGTAGGAACTCCTAAATTTCGTATATCTTGAAGTAAGAATATTGAATGAATGTTGTGGGAGCTTCTATAGAAGTGTGGAGATGATAAATTATGAAAAATTAGGTGATTTGGATGACCTAATGTAGTAGTCCAATTCGGTTTGGGCTGATAGGCCGAAATTTGGTGGGATTTTTAAGTAGTTTCTAGAATTTCCACGTGGGTTCGCAGGCTTCGGTCAGTCCATTTTAAAACACCATTAAATCCCTACTCTGTTGTCGTATTGATGAATGGATTATTGCGTTGGAAACTACACTCGATGAACTTAATTTTAGGCACTTGAAACACCTCAAAACTCCTGATATACCAGGAGATATACCTCTCTGAAGTTGACCCAAAATTCTGCCAACTTTTTTCTAAATTTTTGACAAACTTATTTTCTTTGATTTTTTTGATCCCGGAATCTTCCGTAACTTTTCATACATGATGTTTATCATTAATTATATTTGATACGGGTCATGTCCTTTGGTTTCAAGGTTATCCTTCTCGGTTACGACTTACGAGATCATAATTCATCCTTCACTTCATTGTTACGCACTTCCCATAGCGTGTACCTTTCAAACTTCATGGAACGTCTCTAATACTCCATTAATACGGTAAATACATAGCGTGCTCATGCTCCGAAAGTGCGAGGTGTCACATCCTTCCCCCTTTAGAAACATTCATCCTCGAATGTTGTAGCTTGCGAGCTTAAGATGCTATCATTAATTTCTTGAAATGGTTGTCCTCCTTTAGTTCCTAATCTCCATGCTCTTATACAATGGGCTCATTAGTCTTCTTTCATATTCTCTCAATTCTTTGTCGAACTAATTCATTAGTTCCATATCCTCATGTTCTTATGTATGTACCCAGTGGTCAACAGATATCTAGTTACCATCCTGGGACCTGTTGCTATTAAGGTGTTCTTAACTCATGATTGCTACAGCTCCCTGCCGACCTGTGAGTACTCTTTATTGTTATTCACTTTTGCCTTGCTCCTTATTTCTCTACGAGATATATTATAAGATAAGATCAACAACGAAGGACAAGATCACTAATATAGTAAGATTATCAAGAACTATAAGCCTTAGCACTTCTAGGAATGGAGTCATCATGGAAGACATTATAAATATCAAGTATTAGTTCACGACAATGGGATCATTCTTTAATAAAGAAAGGATTAGTATTACATGCCTTTACGTCTCCTTAATTACTTAACGTTCTCCTCCCACGCCCGCAAATCTACATTCAAGAGGATTTATTCAAAGGTTGAGCCTTGAAAACACTCTTAAGTCAAACTAGAGTAATTAGCGAACTAGTGGAATTTCGGCAGCTCCTCCCCTATTTTATAGCCTTCCAACAATTCCCAAAACAACTTTCAATCAACCATAACAACATCCATAATACCATAATCAAAGAATTGCATCCAATTTAATCTCAAATTAGTCCCAAATCTCCTTTGAAGTTCATCTCATAGTCACTTCTTCAATTCAACAGTTTATGACTTCTCTTCTATGATTCCTTCCTCTCTAAGACTTACTAAGCCTTTAAATCTACTCAATCATATAAATAAGATGAAGAACATACCTTATGATATAAGAACTTCACCTTACTGAACTTCTCCCAAGATCAAGTCCATCACAACTCTGAAGATAAACAAGAACCATCATCTTCCATGGATTTACCTTGAGGTTTTGATGTTTGATCTTCTCTCTTGATGGTATGGAAGGGTTTGGAATATTGTGGAACCTTTAAGAACTCTCAAGAAATGTCTAATAATGTGGGAAAATAAGTGTGGGAGGTGGATATGAAAATGGGATCTTTTGGGACATAAAAAGGTCTTAAATCGCCCCCAACCCCCACCCCCCCCCCCAAGCTACAATTTGCAGGGGAGATGCGGCTCAGCATAATGGATATGCGGCCGCTGCGGCTCAACATAATGGATATGTGGTCGCATCTCCCCTCCTCTCCTTGAGGAGGAGGTTGGGCAGTAAGGACAACCATTTTGGTGAGTTTGTGGCCAGTTTGCTACACCAAAAACTCAGTTTGCGGCTGCAAACTGGTCCACAAACTCCGATTTTCGCGAAAATGCGTTCTTTTCGATTCGTTTAACCTCCAATCCTTATGGGACCTTCATGGAACTTGCATAACACTTCATTAACCATCTATGGTGCCTTATAACCCCCCCGCCAAACTCAAATAACATGAAATCTCCCCAAAATATCACTCAAGTTTCCCTCAACGAACTTACTTCTGCCGATTCATTTAACTCCGAAACATTAAGGTAGACACTTAAAATGAACAAATACCCACCTTAACCTTGTAAGATCTTCATGTCCACTTTAGGCTTTTGTTAGTTTAATCATAATGCAAATGACACAAAATTTTCAAAGTGTAACATTCTTCCCCCCTTAAGAACATTTCGTCCTCGAACGTTAGACTCTTAGGGATTCTACAAAAATTTTGCTAGAGTTTTTCCTGTAAATGTGCCAATACCATCCTATCACAACAACCTAAAACATACAACACCTTATAGGGCAACAAAAATAACAACAATAATAGCCACACACTGTTATATCCCGTATTTTGTACATCGGGACAATTTGAGTTAACCATGAAAAGTCAAGGACAAGACCATTTTGGGAAACGAGGTTGAGAAATTTTGACCTTCGATTTTGTTTTAATGCACAATTTGGAATAAGAAAAATTTGGGACTAAAAGATGAATTATGGAAAGTTAGACATTTCATAAAAATTTGGGGCTAAAAGTGCAATATGGACAAATTTAATGTTCATGAAATTAAAATCCATATGGCCATGCACATGACTTGTGGGCCATGGGCCACATGGATATATAATACAAGTTATAAAGATGACTAATAAGTCATCTTCATCATTTTCTACTTAGGAAATTTCAAGAAACATGGAGAAGGAGAAAAAAAGGGGTGGTTCGGTACCAAGCATGGTCGAATTTGGCCATGAGAAGTTGATGAAAAAAAAATATTTTCTCCTAGGTTTTCAACTAATTGGAAGGTGCTAAACAACATGGAATAATTGTTAGAACAAGAAAATCCTTGGTTCATGCAAATTCTCAACCCAAGCTAAGTGAAGAACAAAGTGGAAAAAGGTGAGGTTTAATCTTCCTTACATGTTTTATAGGGTGTTTGTGCATGTTGTGAAGTGTAGAAATGAATGAAATTCATGAAAATGTAGATGTTGATGTTGAGAACCGTGCATATTCGAGTTGTGGCCGAATGGTGGTACGTTTTGTGGAACATGATGAACAAATTTTTGTTGTTGTTGCATGCATTCTATGATGAAAATGATGGTTAAATGATTCAAATGGAAGTTGGAATTGTTTGTAGGTTGTTGGAGAAGGTAATGGAATTTTAATATAGTTTTTGTATTATTGTGGTTAATGTTGTGAATGTGTGGAATGTTGGTGTAGTTTATGAATTTGGAGGAGAAGAATGTGTGTTGGATTGTTCTCGGGTTTGGAGAATTCGGGTGAGTTGGAGTGATATTTGGGTTGTTTGAAATATTGTGTGAATTGTCTAAAGTGTTCTTGAATATTGTTTGTATAGATTCGGGTTAGTATTTGAATGTATAAGCGTTGATATTGGTTTGAATGTAAGTGATTGAGTTGAATATAATGCAATGTTGTTGAATCATATGGAAAAGAGTTATTGACATTGGAATGCGTTTTGAATTGATTGTTGATGTCGTTAGTATGGTTGTTGGTATTGTTGTTGAAGATTTAGCGAGTTGAAATCTAGGGATGTTGAATTTGAGGTGAGATTCGCCCAAATTTTCTGTAAATGGAGTGCTAGTTTAGAATTGGGTTTCTAAGAGCTTACGACTAATGTTTGGCGTCCAATGATCTTATTGTAGATTTTGGAGAAGCCAAGACGTAAGTTTGGATTAATTTAAGAAGCGGACGAGGTATGTGAAGCTTACCCTTTCTTTCTTGTGGCATGTCTCAGTCGTAAGTAGATTGTGATACGAGACTCGGGGAAACTCCATTCTTAAGGTCCGAGCTTGTGTGCGGTTCTTATTCATTTCTTAATGTTGGCTCTCTTAATGTTGTCGAACCATGATCCTTATGATTCTACATGATTTGGTTTCAAAGATCTTATAAAGAATTTTATTCCAAAAAGGTTTCGTAACTACGAACAATCGTAACTTTCACAGACGAGCTCGGATCGCTTCGAAACGTTCGTGGGAGATTCTATAATGGATAAGGTCTCCAACTTTCATAAATGGACCCGGATTAGTTCGATACTCGTCCGTGGGCCCCAAGACTCTCCTTTGTGTGGTACTAACGACTTTTGAAAGGATTTAGTGTAACGATCGCCTTAACCCTCGAGCGGCGATTACTTATTTCTCTAACGAGTTTATAATGACGATTATGCCCCTAAGTTCTATAAGTTACTTCATATAATTTAATATGTATCTACGAGTCCTAAAGTTCTATTTAATATTTCTTCGAACGACAATCGGAAGAGACTTGAGTTGACTATCGCCTTGGTTTTAAATGATAATTCACTTTGATTATTGTATGAGTTTTTGAAAAATGTTTTAATCGTATATAGTCTCCCACGAATCTGCTCGTGCATATGGTTACTATATCCTTCGCCGAGTCCCGGGCCGGTTATGTTTCGTGCGCACTATGATACATTCCGGAGTATGATGTGTCCAGTACGCCGCGTCCCTTTTGGCCGGGTACCGTGTATATTTGGCGTTATGGGGTGTTACGGCGTTATGATGTGATATGATATGTCGGGTGTCGGAGATATGAAATCTTCTCGAGTATGATGTGGCGTGGCGCCAACGACGGCGGGCAACCACCGTTCTAAGAGTTTTTACGCATGATTTGTATTTTTATGAGTAAGCATTTTGATATTTTGAATATTGCATTTACTCTCCGTACTTCGGTTTTGATTATGATCTTGTCACACCCTGAATCCGATAGGGTGTGATGGGCACCCGACCCTTACCTAGGGCCGAGCGAACCCGCGGACTCTCATAATACACATAGCCATACTGGGCCCACAAAGCATAACACAAGCACGGTGAAATTTTTTTTTGGAAAACATACAAGCTTTTCATCTTTTCAAAT